>NC_025996.2:4460484-4516908 GCF_000442705.2 Elaeis guineensis | reverse complement strand
TAATAGATAGTAATTGAAAAATTAATTTTTGACAAGGAAACGTAAAGTTGTTGATAATTTTGATAATTAAATATAACTTATAAAAATTAATATAATAGGATATGTTTGATGGGAAAGCATTCATTATTAGAAATAAAGAGTTTTTTTGTGCGTGCAACAATAGTGCTCTAAAAGTATTTTCAATTTTAGTTCAAAATTATTGGTCAAGTGTTTGGATTTTCTGCACTTCAATCTTGACACCACAATTCTACGTTATTATGGATAGCTATCATGTCATCTATTTTAAAATCTAAAAACTCTAGTATACCTTAAAAATATATTTAGATACTTATTAGTGCAATATATGATGCATTACAGAGATAAAAGAGTGCTGTGTATTTTCTAAATGGATAATTTGGCAGCTATCTACCGTGACATCATATTTTACGATACAAAAATTGCACTGCAAAAAATTCCGATCCAATTGGTGCATCAATACCGTTCTCCAGCATTGGTTGCAACAAGATGGCCAACAAGTTCAATGATGTTAATTATCGATGCTTTCTTTAGCTTTTTTTTTTCAATCATAAAATGTAAATTCGCACAGCTTCAGTCTCGACAAACAGCCAAAACATCATAAATCGATCAAACAAAAATCATGCCCAGTTGGTCGCATTTAATACTTTTGCAATTATCCGTCGCTAGTACTTGGGAGATGTTCACACGTGCTTGGTTACAAAGAGTAAGATACCGCGGTGATTTGTTACTGTGAAGTTCTTGGGATAGAAACTGAAATCAAGTAAGATTGTTAGCCAGTTAGACATTGAAGAGATTGAATTTACCGCCCAAAATGGGGTATTTTATATAAATGCTCCGAAACATCACTACATATGACATTACTGGTTAACGAATTATTATATTATTAGAAACATACTATTTTTCCCCGAAAAAAGGTAAGAAAGGAGAAAGAGACGACATAATAGCTACTTAATAACGATAAAGTGGCCAAATTAAGATGGCCATGCAACGTACGAACTGTCCGCTTTAATGTGCTCCTCCAATGACCCCTCCACCAAAGCCTCCGCCACCTCCACCGCCACCTCCAAATCCTCCTCCGATCCCGCCTCCCTTCCCAAAGCCGCCACCCTTGCCAAAGCCTCCACCAACACCACCGCCACCGCCGAAACCTCCACCACCACCGCCTCCTCCTCCTCCACCTATTCCCCCACCTTTGCCGAATCCTCCACCAGCGCCACCTCCCTCACCGAAACCATGTCCACCGCCCTCACCCCCTCCAAGTCCACCACCTCCACAACCTCCTTCGCCACCGCCAGCACCACCGCCGAGTCCACCACCTTCACCACCGCCAAGTCCACCACCCTTTCCGATTCCACCACCTATCCCACCACCTTTTCCAAAACCACCACCGGCACCACCGCCAAGTCCACCGCCCTTTCCGATTCCGCCACCTAGACCACCACCTTTTCCATAACCACCACCAGCACCACCGCCAAGTCCACCTCCCTTTCCAATCCCGCCACCTAAACCACCACCTTTTCCAAACCCACCACCAGCACCACCACCAAGTCCACCACCCTTTCCAATCCCGCCACCGAAACCGCCACCTTTTCCAAACCCACCACCTGCACCTCCGCCGGCACCACCACCAGCACCGCCACCGCCGCCAAATCCACCTCCCCCACCAAACCCACCACCTTCACCACCGCCAAGCCCACCACCCTTTCCAAATCCACCACCTACACCGCCGCCCTTACCGAACCCAAGCTTCCCACGCTTTTTCTTCCACAAAAACTTCTCCTCTCCATCACCACTCGCCAATTCCCTCCCCAGTGCACTCACCACCAGGCCACTCAAACAGAGCAGCACCACCAAGAACACCGCCCACCTACTCCCTCTACCCATATTCTTACGATTTGTTGCTTGCTACCCAATTGCGTCTGGCCAAACCGGAGGCCTCGAGCCCTCCTCTTATAGGCCGGGGCACACTAAATGAACCCAACGGTGCGTGGCTCCCTCGTTGAGGTCAAGGACCGAGCGTATTGAAGGCCACGCGTTTTAGTGGTTGGCCATGAGAGGGACGCCAAGGTTGCGACCAGCTTGATTTAATGAGGGGTAGAGGGGCAGAAGGCACTTCGAAGCTTTTTGAAGCCCTTTGCAGGTTGGCATCGATCGCATCCACTGGTGTACGAGCCAGCTCACATGCTCCCCACATGGCTCATAAATCCGGCATCTCTTTGTTTAGGTCGTCGCCTTCGCTTGGCATGGTCCTCGTGGTAAAGTAAGTGGCCTTTTGTATTTTAGAAAACATTGAGTAGGTGGTTTTTAATGTGGGCATACACTCTAATGTGATATATGACAAAGTGGGAGAAAGAAGGTCATCATCTCACATCCTAATCGTATCACAAAACCATTGAATACTTAAGGGATCTTGCGGGGGGGAAAAAAAAATCATCATTATAAAAAGGAGTCGTCATGAAAGCAGCAAAAAGAAATTTCATAAATGAATCCTTTATTTTCCTGTCACACTCAGCGATCAATTTGCACCCATATTCCTTCATCCATTCATTAATCCTGTTCCATTGCAAACAAGCACATCAACTTAATTAAATATTTGCTATGCATGAATTAGCATTACAACTTTAGATATATTTTATGGACATTAATATTGCTTGTAGAATTAATGAATTTCATGTTAACCTTAGCTTTCACGTACATCAACCGATCGTCACATCACAGTATCCTCTACCATGCATAATAGACGAGCATCATCGCAATTGTTGATCAAGTCTCCCGGCTGATGCAACGTTAGATTGTATTGGTGTGAAATAGATGATCACGACACTAATTTAATTTCTATCATGACTACATTAATGGTATTTTCAATAAACTGCCCCAAAAAAGAAAGGCATGGTGTTGTACATTATTTCAAGGGGATTCTGTTAATTCCTAGGATATCACATGGCGGATGTATCAATTAAGTAGAAGGTCATTATGTACAATATTCTAGATTATATCTTCATGCATTTACTCATTGCTCTTATTCCAAACGAGCAGATACCTATCTAGTTTGTATTTCTCAGGCATATATAGTTTACTCAGGGAATTCAAAATGATGTGCTATTGCTCCTTGGCAATCAAGATTTAAATTATAATTACCAACTCTAACCATCCATTATCTCGATCATGCGCTTGCCCAACGATGTCCAAGATAATTTGGACTTACTTGATTAGGTGCCTATATATCTAATTTCATCCAATGTCATGTTAAATAAAAGTGAAAATAATGGAATGGACGACGTTACCCATGGATAACCCTAGAAAAACAAGGTAATTAAGCAAGCACCAAATTTGTTGTGGTTGGGCTACTATATATGGGTGAAGGCCATGCGCCTTGGAGGCTGGCCCCCATTACGATTAACCGACCCTCTTTATCTTAGTTCCTTTTTGTTGCCTTGTAGCTTATCTAGAGCTAGTCGAACCCATTCATGCCCTGCCCAGAAGTAATATATAATATAACAAAAGTAATTAATAAAAAGTCAAATAGGATGGGTGTGGCGATGACGACATGAGCAGTGTTGCAAACACGTACACAATTAAAGTGGAAGGGTAAATAAGCGGGAGAAAGGTTCTACCAAAAAAGAGGAAGGGAACGGGAGTCAGAGTGGAGGACTCGTTGAACGCAAGAATGATTTCAATGATAATAGCAATATTTATGATGGAAAAATGTTAAATAGGAAAAATAATTTACCAAATGAACAAAAATTATTTACAGTCATCACACCCCTCCTGGTTAATTAGCTTTAATGAAGTGGGGGCATTCGGTGCGCGGACGCAACAATGAATTCAATGATAAACGTAGGCCATGTTTACGATTTTATCAGCTAAATCAAAGGATGAAAAATAATTATTACCCTTGTAACTTTTCTGGTTAGATTTTAAAAAGGGAAGAGCGGGGAGTTGGATTCAATTTATGATCCAATCATGAAGAATGACCAAGATAAATTTGATGAAGGAAACACACGCACGCATGCACGCACGCGCGCGCACACGCACGGGGGCACACACACACACACACAAAAAAAAAAAACCGCCTTAATGAAACCCCTAAAAAGAAGAACTTGAAAAAGTTAAAATGCCTTTTTCTTACTCGTGCATTTTGGCCTTTCTAATTACTTGGAACTCATCTTCTTTTTTGGTCAAGATCAGTATAAAAAAACCACGGTATTTACTTAAAACACCCAAAGATACACCAGTTAGATCCTCTAGATGAAATCCCCCTTCACCTTCTAAAGAAGCATCCTCATAGTTATAATTTAGAACTAATTTAGAAGTTATATCTGTGCAAGACTTGGCCTTTTGCAGATGAGCTTTACTGAGAATTTAAGGGCAACGAATAAGCTCAAACTGCAATATAAACAAGGGTTAATTACGTCGAGGCTTCAATGATGGACTACACGGATTGTCATGGCACTTGGAGATTGGAACAGTAGAAAAAAAAAACACTATAAGAAACTTACAACCCTGAGAATTAATTACATTGTGGGATTAAAGCCCAGAAGCAAAGTGATTAAGCCCGGTCTGGGCCTAGACCCAGACAAAGCATTGGGTCAGTGGGTCAGCGGTCTAACCGTCGGATCAATGGTTGAACCAACAGATCAATGCACAAACAGAGGAGGAGGAGGCGGAGAGGGGAGGGAGCCGACCGGAGGTGGAGAAGGCGGAGGGAGGAGATCCCATGCGAAAAAGGAGGAGGAGGTGGAGGAGAGAGGGAGCCAAGCGGAGGAGGAGGTAGAAGGAGGATGTTTTGGATGGCGGAGAAGGAGGCGGAGGAAGGATGTCCGATCGGACAGTGGAGGAGGAGGAGGTGGAGGGTGGAGGGGGTCGAGCAAAGGAAGATCTCGGACGGCGGCGAGGCAGAGGGAGAAGGGAGTCGAGTGGAGGGAGGAGATCACGGATGGAGGAAGAGAAGGCGGAGGGGCTAATCCTGGCCCTATTCATCGGAGATTTGCAAAAAAAAAAAAAGGTTTGCGATTATTCACTGGAGAAGGAGGCTCCGATCGTCTTCATCGGCTCATCCTCAGTCCCCATCAGTCATCACCATCGGTTGCTCGGTCCTTCTCCTTTGCTGCCGCCGCTGTCGATTTCGTCACCAAGGAAGGGGAAGACGAAGAAGTCGGATGGGCTGACAGAGTCTTCAATCTTGAACTCGAAAAGTCGAAAAGATGGATCGATAATAAGTAAAAAATTTGATTAAATAATTTTAGCTCAATCGGATTAGATCGGAACAAATGATTCATGATCTAATCAACCGATTTAAATAAATTTAATTAGATTTTATATATAAATGAATCAATTAGATAAATGATCCGATTTCATAATCGGATCATCGGATTTTGGTCCGATCGACCGGACCGGATAGGGTTTAATAACTATGCTCAGAAGTGTGCGGAATGAGCAAGTACGATGCGTGCTCCAACTCTCACAGGGATTTGAGAGCAGCAGTAAAATATATGTTAATTGGATACGTGCTGTTGTCATGTAAAGAAGCTTCCAAACGATTTACTCTGTGCTCCCAAAGAACATGGGCGGATGACATTAACCATCCCTTCCTAACAAAGTGGCTACTCATGCAGCAAAGGCGACAGAATGGCGCCCGTGTGAGGCTGCAGTACTCCTTATTCTTTAAATCAGTATGGCAGTGTCATGAATGCAGCATGTGGTTGTGCAGTGGTTGGTTTTGCAGCTGGTAGCTTGAGCTGCTAATTTAATGGATGTCCCTGAAGTCTTAGGCGGCATCACACGGACCACAAGACAAGAGCGACCGTGTGGACTGGAGTGCAAATTAACAAGACGTGATTTCCCCTTATACTTATCCTAAGATTCATGTTTTTTTAGAACTTGTCAAAAGATAAAAGTTTTTAGGAAGAGAAAATATAACGGGAAGATGAGTACTTTGCTTCGAGGACTCTGAATAATTCTGATGGGGCCCGCTGAATAATTCCCTTGGTTCTTGTAAACTGCACTATTTTATCCCAAATGCAGCAGGATTGATTCATGGGGTCTTTGGTCCAACCCATGGCCCACTTGGCATGCAGTGCCGCCAATGTAGGTGGCGATCAGGCAACTCCGACTCGCATCTTATTTGCTTCAAAGGCTTCGAGTATAGGTCGGGTTATTTATTACATTGGCCGTAAGATCATTGCACTTGGACAGTGCTTGAGCTCCAAGAGTTGACATATCTGTTTTTTTTTTTTTTTAATTCCCCTATCCATTCGTTGCACCTCCGGAGTAACTTTATAAGCTACATCAACATGAAAGCAGATAGTGCATTTTTTTTATATATGCGATGCCCTTTTTATTCGAAGTAGGACAAAAATCAAAAAGAAGTTTTTTAACCTTTTCAGCAGAAGTGATCGCTCTGCCCAGTAAATCACAGCATGCACGCTTTCTTCTTCTTCTCCTTCTTCTTCTTTGGGGCTGATTGGAGGGGATTACAAATAAATAAGTCTTATTGATTACATTTGCAATAATCAAAAAATTTGACATAGAAGGAAAGTATTGATCAAATCATAAGACTAAGATAGTAGGTGTAGATAGAAGCTTTGAATCTTTGTATAGAGCCGATCGGTCAGAATATGTAGATCCAGATGTGCATGGTTTGAAGAGGCCTTGTCATGGAGCCGAGCAATGGTGATCGTGTGATAAGGGCTAGCATATATTTTAAATTAAACCGATAGCGCGTCTCTCAATTGAATGGATTATAAGTTTTAGTTTCAATATTAAAATATTATTTTAAATTTAATTTTTTTTTTAATTCTCGATCTCTATCGGCCATATGTACTTATATCTAATATGTATATAGTTATAAATAACTATATATACACGAGTATAAGTATATGGAGAGACAACATAATTGTTTACAAAGATAATAAAATCGTGTGCAATAATTGCTATAAGTGTACGTACTATGTAAGTGTGTACAGTTCTTATATAAATATGTACAGTACTAAAAATTAAATGATAATGGTCAGGGCATCATGTATTAAATCTGACAAAAAAAAAAAAGAATCAGATATTGAATTCAATCAATCAAATTTTAATTGGTTATCCTCTCCACTTGAATTCAATAGAAGTGTCCCCATTGTATTTTTTTTCTCAAAAAGTTTTTTTTAACAAAAAAACCTTAACCGATGGAGGTACCAAGTTTCATTCTCATGTACTCTCAAAAGCCCATGCATGTACACACCATGGCTTTGTTCATGAATTCCTTACCATTTAAAGATGACATATTCTAGATTCTATTGCTAATTATCCCAATAACAAGATTTTTCTCTCCAATTTTCTCGTTTGGTGTTGGCCTCACCCTTTCCTCAAGCCCTCTTCTCTTTTCCTGTTTTCCACGTTCATGTACTTTAAACAAACATGTGTATTTGTAGCGCTCTAATGATTCTTTACACTTATTATCATCCAATAATCTAGTGAGATTTCAAGTGACACTTGCATAGTTTAATATCCAGCAAATGTTTTTTTTGAAAAATTAGCGTATTTAAATTAAACGTGAATAGATATATTTATATAAGTTTAAAATTAAATATTATAAAATTGGATAGAAAGATCCGCCTAAGAATCCATGAAGTAGATCCTGCATGGTAACAAGCATTTATCTTAGAAAATAAAATGAAACAAGGCATGTCATATCGAGTGGTCCTAAGCGTAGGTCGCCATCAATAAGACATGTCATGTCATTGAGCAAAACGAAAGCAGAGCCGTCTGAACTGTCATTATCTGTAGAGATCGCAGTCCCAACCCTCTGGTTGACGGCCTTGTACAGCCAACCGTAGCATGGGTTTTGTAGCATTTGTTGCACCGCCTTCTTACAGGCATGCGGCCACTCCTAGTGATTGTCATCTCTTGTGGTTTTACTTTATAACATCAACTACCATCGTCAAAAGAAAAAACTTTACATCATCACCTACTAAATTCAATGTATCTAATAAATTTTGTTTCTTAAAATGACCATGGGATAGACCTTCATCAATCATTTTTATTAGTCATATGAAATGCAATCAAGGTAAACAGAGACAAGAAACAACAAACAAAAAGAAAGAAAGAATCAATCAAGCTTCCAAAGAACCATCAGACTTTTCAGATTTCTATAAAAAAAAAAAATGCAGATGGGAGGGCCAGGGACTTCAAACAATAACCAAAAAAATTTAAAAATAATATATATATATATATATATATATATATATATATATATATATATATATATATATATATATATATATATAGATGAAAAAGACTACCGAAGCACCGGTCAAAGCTGAAGACGAAACATCAAAGGATAAAAAACAAGCCGAATAAAAAAAATAAAAAGATCACAAAGACTGGCTATATATACCGTCTCTCTAATTATTTCTTTCTTGTGAGGTCATCGAGCCAATGGTCGTGACAAGAACATCCCAATTCCTATTTTTTAGACACCACCACTCATAAGAACCCGAGCTTGGAGGTTGTCACTTCACTTGGAGAAGATTTTACAAATCAATTTAATTTACTTTAGAGATATAGAGCTGTCACGACAGATCATTTTGATTCGATCTATCCTGATCTGCTTTTGAACAGTTTCAGATAGACTGATCAATTTAACTGATGGATTGAAAAAATTTTAATCTGATCTGATTCACCATGAGCCACAGGTTAAACGGATAAATTCATCAAAAATTTTTAAAAAAAAAATTATTAAAATTTTGCAGATAGAATTGGTGAGCGCAGAGAAGCTCGGATGGAGGGGTGGGGTGGACTCATGAGCGCGCCAGATGGAGGGGTTGGGAGGGAGTGAGGGGCGAGAGCGGAGGAGCCCGCCGGGAACTAGGGGAGAGAGGCGGGGGGATGTGAGCATGGCGGTAGTGGGGAGCATCATAGAAAAAGGGCGTGGAGGGTGGGGTGCAGCACCGGGATGGGGTGCGTGCGCCTGCACCCGTGGGGGGATGGGAGCGCGGCGCTGGGAGGAGGAGCTCGTCGAAGAGTGGGTGTGGAGAGGAGTCGGATACAAGTGTCGGGGAGCACGGAGGAGCTCACAGGGGCCTGGGATGCGGGCGTTGGTGGTCGGGGGAGGGAGGTGGGGGGTTGCGAAGGAGCTCATGGGGGGTCAGGGGCCGTGATGCGGACGCTGGGGAGCATGGAGGAGCTCACCAAGGTTATACCAAAAAAAAAAAGAAGAGACTCACCGTGCCACCATGGGCGATGAAAACTGGGAGACGGCACCAAATGCGGCGACGGCAATGGCTTCTCTCGATCTCTCCTCTCTTTCTCGTTGAAATATGAAAGGGGATAAGAGATTAAGAAAAAAGAAGATTTGGATTTGAGGTCGGTAGTAATTTCAATACACACACATACACACATATATATATATATATATAAAGAGGTGGATCAATCCGTCTCGATCCAAACAGAACGGGTCATTTGATCCATTTTTAAATGAGTTCTAAAATATGAATCCGACCTATTCCATTCACATTGCAGGACGGGCCAACCCGACAGATCCAATCGAAATCGATAGCAGAGAAGATGCCCGCAATGAAAAAAAATATATGAGTTATAGCTAGTATCATTTTCACTGTGCCACTAATATTCCAATCTCTTGATTATTAAGTATTACTGATCATTGACAACTTAAAAAATATATCCGAAAACTAACTTGATAAAAAATATAAGAAAACATAATTTGTTTTCTAGCTTGTTCATTTGCTGGTTTCAGTAATATATATATATATATATATATATATATATATATATATATATATATATATATATTTGGTTTGGGATAGTTAAAAATAAAACTTCACTAATTGCTCGTGCCTCAACCAATAAATAGCTGATGCTTGATGTTGAAATTTATTTATGTAGATTGTATATTAAAGAAAAAGTGAGCATAAGTGTAGAGATGAGAGATGTGGAAAGAGCTTATACCCTTTTGTCCCACGTTAGAAAGTTGTAAGATTTTACTTTGGTTTAAAAGTAAGAACTTAGTTTACTTATTTAAAATGTTTCGGAAGGAATATCCAAAATTTGAAGAGATGAATGATTGTATATTTATATATATAATCATTTAGATGGGTACTTGGGCACTTGTGGCAGGGACACCGTGGGACTGCACGGTGAAATTGAAGGTATACATTTATATTATTAATTTATTTTATTTTTATTTAAAAAATAAAATAAATTATGGTTAATGATAGTTGATTTTCAATAGTCATGATTTCTCGAAATCATATTTTTTTGAAGATGATTTTTCGAAGAGTCACACCTGTTGGTAGATAAGTTTCCTATATAAGTGCAATTGTGACCTTCCATCAGACATAAAAAAAAATTTAGAGTTTTTTTTTTCTCTTTATTTTTCTTTCGCTTACCATCAAATTTTTTTCGAAGTTTAAGGTAGAGAAATATTTAGTTTTGTCACCTACAGATTTCTGGTGATCTTGTTATATCTCAGAGGTGAATTGCAATATTGAAAATCCCACGACAAACTGTTTATAATGAGGGCAATAATCATCTTAAGGATAGTGATTATACACTCCTCGAGATCATAAATTAAGTTTGGCAATACACATTATTGTTTACAATCTTAAGGTGACTATTCATGACAATGGAGTTCGGGTCAGAGACTGCATTCAAAATGATGAACCAGGATTTCATCAAGATGGATAGATTTGATGGAACTAATTATTTGCGTTGGAAGGACAGGATGATGTTCTTCCTCACGGCAATAAAGATCTCTTACGTGCTGGATAATGCATTACCAGAAATTTCCGCATCCCGAGATGATGATACCAATGATATCAAGACAGAGCATGCAGCAAGTAGAAAGAAGTGAGAGGACGATGAAGTGCTGTGCAGAGGTCACATTCTCAACACTCTTTCGGATCGACTTTATGATCTATTCACATCGATCAAGTCCCCAAGGAAAATTTGGCAGGCCCTCGAATTCAAATATAATACAGAAAAACAAGGTGCAGATAAGTTTCTGATCAAAAAGTTCTTTGATTTTAAAATGATTGATAATGTGCTTGTGATGGATCAAGTGCATGATTTGCTTGTGTTGGTCTCTAAATTGAAGGATTTAAAGGTGGATGTTTCTGAGTCAATGCAAGTGGGAGAAATAATTGCAAAATTGCCTCTCAGTTGGCATGACTATAGAAAGAAATTACTACATACCGCAGAAGATTTCGCTATAGAATAGATTCAAAAATATTTGCTGCATCTAGTTCTAAATTAAACTTCATTGCTACAAACAATAAGTCCCAGATTTCAAAGGGAAGGAAATAAGAGAAAATTCTCTAATTTTGCTGAAAACTTCCTTCACAAGAATAAAAAAGGAATGACTTATTATCACCGTGGAAAGAAGGATCATCTCAAACATGATTGCAAGTTTAGGAAGAGACAGAAACAAGATGATGCCAATAACGTGAACACTGTTGAGAAAGATGATGAAAAAATTATGGCTATGATTTCTGATATTATTGAAGTCCACATGGCTGGTGTAATAAAATCACCGGACTGGTGGTATGATTCGAGCGCATCTGTTCACGTTTGTTATAACAAGTCTCAATTCAAGAAATTTGAAGATGCGGCCGAGGATGAAGTCGTATTGATGGAAAATCAGAATACCGCTAAAGTTCTTGGCAGAGGCACCGTGGAACTTTAATTCACTTATGGGAAGAAATTAAGATTAATTAATGTGTTGTATATCCTGAAAATTAGGAAGAATCTTGTTTCTGCTATTCTATTGTGTAAGAAGGGTGTTAAAGCTGTTTTGGAGTCCGATAAGTTAATCTTATCTAAGAATGGAGTGTTTGTTGGGAAAGAGTATAGTTGTGATGGTATGTTCAAGCTCTGTATGAGTAACATCAATAATAATAAGCTACAAGTTTTTGCTTTTATTGCCGATTCTCCTTTCACTTTATGGCATAATAGACTTGCATATGTTATTTTTTATTTTTTGAAATTGTTATCGAATCATGGTTTAATTGTTTGTAATAAAATTGATGAGAAAAAAATGTGAAATTTGTATTCAAACGAAAATGACAAGAAAACCTTTTTCTAAGGCAGAAAGAAATTTTGAGTTGTTAGAATTGATTCATTCAGATATATGTGAGTTAAATAGCATGTTGACTAGAGGAGGAAATAGGTATTTTATTATTTACATTGATGACTTCTTTAGATATATTTATGTTTATTTGATAAATACAAAGATCAAGCTTTTGATATATTTAAATGCTACAAATTTATTGTTGAGAATCAAATGGGAAAGAAAATTAAAATTTTGAGGAGTGATAGAGATGATGAATATTTTTTCATGAAATTTTTCACATATTATGAAAAAAATGAAATTATGCATCAAACAAGTGCTCCATATAATCCTCAACAAAATGGACCGGCCGAAAGAAAAAAAATCAAACTTTGGTTGACATGACAAATGCTATGATTTTAAATGCAAAACTTTCTATTAATTTGTGGGGTGAGGCTCTACTCACGGCTTGTCATGTGCATAACAGAATACCCTCAAGGAAGTCAAAAGTTTCTCCATATGAACTATGGAGAGGAAGAAAACCCAACATAAATTATTTTAGAGTAAGGGGTTGTTTAGCATTCTACAAAGTTTCTGATCCTAAAAGAACAAAATTAGGACCAAGGGCTATGAGAAGTGTTTTTGTGAGTTACACAGAAAATTCAATGGCCTATAGGTTATTGGATCTGGATTCAAATGTAGTTATTGAATCAAGTGATGTTGAATTTATTGAAAATAAATTCATTAATAATTGTGATTCTAATCCTACTGTAGAACCCACTTCTATACCTGAAGTGAATGCCGATCTTGTTGCTTTATTGAATGGCAAAAGGAAAATTATTGAGCTTCCTAGTGAACCTAGAAGAAGTCAGAGAGTTAGAAAAGAAAAGGGCTTAGACCCAGGTTTTATTTCTCCTGATTCTACTGTTCTTCTTGTTGAAGGCAATAGAGGTGCTATTACTAATAAAATACCCATGTTGTTATCGAAGATGATCTAAAAACCTTTTGTGAGGCAATGGCATCAAGAGATGCAGCCTTCTGAAAAGAGGCAATTAATGATGAGATGGATTCAATAATACTTGATAATACTTGGACATTAATTGATTTGCCTCCGTCGAGCCTATTGGATATAAGTGGGTATTTAGGAGAAAATATTACTCCGATGGGTCTATTCAAACTTTTAAGATTAAATTGGTCACAAAAAGATTCAGACAAAAAGAGGATAAAAATTATTTTGATACACATACACCGTTGCTCGGATAACATCTATTAGAGTGCTAATAGCATTAGCATCAATTTATGAATTGGAGATACACCAAATAGATGTTAAAATTATATTTTTAAATGATAATTTAGAGGAAGAGGTTTACATGAATCAATTTAAGGATTTGTATTGCCTGGAAATGAGAAAAAAAGTTTGTAGAAAGTTGTTATATAGCTTAAAGCAAGCACCTAAGCAGTGGCACGAAAAATTTAATTTGATAATTTTATCTCATAGCTTTAAATATAATTGTTATGCCCCGAACCTAATAGCCGGTTTGGATACGTGATGGCCGTACACTCCTTAGAACAAGTCCTAAAGAATATGCAAGGTCAAAAATAATTTCTTACAACCTTAACATCCATAATATCTAATTTCAATAATAACTTGTAAAATTTATATAATTACAAATAAAATTTTTTCATTCCTCTAATTAAGTATCATGACACTCTATCTATACATCTGCTCACCCGTAAATTCAAACCATAGCCAATTATGAGCATCCTGTAACTCTGAGAAGAAAAAGAAAAAGATGGAGATGTGTGAGCTTTACAGTTCAGTAAGAATTTTTATATCACACCAATATAATAATATAATCTGAAAATAAGGATAAGCAATAAAATATAAAATCTCATGTCTAATATCCAGAATAATACAATTATCTATAAATTTTCTGTCTTGTTAAAATAGATGCATCATCGTATGTTAATGGATGAAATACTTTTATTCAGCATTTGTTTCATGTCTCGTCTTCTATTTTTCTTTTCATAATTACATGATCTTTAACCTTTTTCTTTCTGGCTTTGGACTAACCAAATCTATACTTCAATCACCATCCGAATAATTTTTCTCTTATAAGCCTTTTAAGGCTGTCCCAGGATGAGCTCCTGACCGGCTGTCCTACGTACGAAAGTCCGTGGGAGGCTGTCCCAGGCATGAGCTCCTAACTGGCTGATCCACGTATAAGCCAGTGGGAGCTGTCCCAGGTATAAGCTCCTGACGGATTGTTCCATATGACAAGACTAGTCCAAACCATATCTCTTTTTTATTTAATTATTATATGTTGATTTTACCAAATCAATTTCGATTTACACTGTGATCAAATTAGATATGTCATATCCATATAATCATGCCATCAACCATTGATACATATATATATTGACATAACATACTCGTGCTTAAAAATCATATAAGCAAATAATAGTGTCTTAAACATAGCAAATTCGTCAATCACAAATTCAACAATGCAAAACCAACGATACAAGGCTAACGATAAAATAGCATATGTAATGATGATCATATATAGGGATTCTTACTTTTATCGATGACCAATCTAAATACAGAAATTGATGAGCTCCTCAATCTATGAATCTGAAATCAAGATATTTTGCTCCATATTTTTTTGTACAATAATTATATCTCTACATGATCAGGAATAAATATAAAAATCACATATGAAAAAATTATGAATAAATGATCCTAATAACATAAATCCAGGACCTCTCCTAGAATTAGTCAAATTTGGGATTTGTCTAAGTATCTGAACCCTCCATTGATCCACAAAACTTTTAGAGAGAGAAAATCCATGAAGAGAAAGAAAATTTTAGAGAAAAAAAAATTTAGAGAGAGAAAGTAGAGAGAAAGTGAAGAGAGTATCTTCGTATTCTTCAGATGAGATAATCATGATCGAGATTATCAGAGATCATATCAGAGTGATTCAATATGGATTAACTATGAGTAGATATTATAAATTTCAAATAAGGATCGGACTAGGATCCAACCTACTACATGAATTTCGAAGCAATCTCAGATCATTATATTTTCATCTCAAGTTTATCCTAGGGTCCGTGATGCAATCAAATAGAGAGAATGATCCTAGAGAGACAAAATCCAAAAAGAGAGAGAAAAGGTCTAGAGAGAGAAAATAGAGAGAGAAGATGGAGAGAGAAGGTAGAGAGAGGAGAGAAGAAAGAGAGAGAAAGAAGGGAGAGGAGAGAGAGAAAATTGTCTCTTTTTTTTTATTTTTCTTTTTTTCTTTTTTTTTTCTTTTTTCTTCTTCTTTCTTTTTTTTTCTTTTCTTCTTTCTCTTCCCGACCGAACAGAGGATGGACCAAGGGAAACTCGGTGGCTTGGCTTCGACGAGGGGCGGCGGCTTGGCCGGATGTCCGGCAGTGACGGTTGATGGCGATGAGGCAAGGGATGGCCGACGGTAAGGTTTGGCCGACAAGAAATTAAGAAAAATTGAAAAAATAGGATACCACCATTTTTCTTTTATTTTTCGATCATTGGTCGGTCACCAACAGTCAATACCTTCAGAGAAGAAAGAAAAAGGGACGAGGATCCTATCCTAGGGGTGAGACGCCGCAACCGACGGTGTTGGTGGCCGGAGAAGAAAGGAAGGTGGCCCGGCCGAACAGGGGTTCACCCTTTTCATAGATTTTCTGATGATCCTGATGGCCGGTGAGGGTGCACGAAGCCATGAAAAGGAGGGGAAGGAAGAGAGGAAGGAGGATTGGGGCTTACCTCAAACTCCGATGAGATCTCCGACGAGAATTTGAGGCAAACACGAGAAGGGCGTGGACAGCTTCAATGAAAAAATCTAAAATAAAGAAGAGGAAGAAACTAGTGCTCCTCGTGGCCGACCATGGAAGAGGAAGAGAGAATTTTATAGAGGTATTTTTAGGGTTTCTAGTGGCCTTAGGAGTCCTTATTCTAGTTGGCAAGAGGAAGAAGAAGAAGACTCTCGTTGGGAGTCTTCTCGTTCCATTTTTTTTTAGGCGGGCTTAGTGGACCTAAATCTAGATGGGCTTGATCCAGGGCCCAATAGGCTGGGTTATTACATTCTCCCATCCTTAAAATAATTTCGTCCTCGAAATTAAGTTATATTATTGAGATACGTACTTGAAAATATACACTCATCATGTCATTTTCTCTCTTCCGATAATATTTTACATATTATTTATTTCTCATGATCTTGATTTAACAAAATTATATAAAATCTCAAATTTATTTCTTTTTATATTGATTTCTCAATATTTTTTCGAACAACAGTAATATTTTGACCTTGTATTAACATACCACAGTTATTTGTCCAATACATTCTACTCGAAATTCATAATTATCTCAGACTACCTATGATTGAAAATAAAGAAAGGTCTTCACAATCATCGATTTCTTTCTTCTCTTGACCTTTCAATAAATTTAATAAGTAGACTTTCATCTTAAGAAAACCTCACCCTTCTATGTCATTTCGAGTAACAATGTTAAATTTTGAAAAAAATAATATCTGTGTCAAGTCATTCTTGGTTTGCACTAATAACATAACTATCGAGCTATTAATAATAAACTTGAGATATTTAGAGTTCTTCTTAGCATTATCTACAATAAAATGATCTATCGATAAAAATTATTCGGCTATGATCAGATTAGATCAAAATCTGTAGTATCCTTTCATTATTAATAAAATCATTCCTTATTTATAACTAATGTATTCCATAATATCTTTTGAATTTAAGAATTAATATTTTTAATCAATTTTAAACCATCATACTTTTGCTGTGCACTCTGATCTCAACTTATCAAATTATATAGGTTTATCGAAAGATAAGAATATCTTTGTATGTTAGATCAATCAAAGATAGATCCAACCTTCAAATTTTTATATAGATCTTAGAGCAAAATTTTAAATTTTTTTATCTTTACTATCCCTTGGGTATAGCATATCAAAATTAAATCTTGATCCACTTCCTATGTTTGAAATTGTTGCATAAGTTTCATCACTGTTCAAGAATCCAATATGTCTAGAATCAATTGAAGTTAACCTTAGATTTATCTTACAATCATTTAGATAATTCTCAAATCAATTTTTCTTTTTAAAAAAATTAATTCCAATTCGAATAAACTAGAAGAACTCAAGCCAACATCTTTGTAAGTAGAATTAACTTAGTTATTTTTTGTAAAGCTCCCTTCATCACAATCCGTAGCATCAATAGATAAATCCATATAAATTCTTGTCCTTTATATAAGTCATTCAAAATTTAATAATAACAAGATACCTTAAATCAGCTCAGAAATTCGAACTCTGACTTAAATAATTAATACACTCCGCTATCTTCAACAATTATAAAAAAAATTAAAGAATCTAATCCAAAGGTGGTAATACGAATTATTAAAGATTTTATTATAACTTATATATCATACTAAAATAAATTTTTTTCTTCAATTTAACAACAATATCAAAATACCTTTGATCCACTTAAAAGCAAATTTTTGACTTAAAATTTAATGCAACATGATATTTTGAATAATCAAAAATTTTATCAAGATGTGTAGCTCATATTTTCATAATAAAATTCAAGCATATTTTTCATCTAAATTCGAGTTTCATATATGATCCTCTTATAGATTTAATACTCAAAAATATTTCTTTCTCACATGATGTAATTTCTTCTTAGATCATATCTTAATTAATTTTTTTTTGATAAATCTAAAATTTATAATACTCAGACAATTATCATCGAAATTAAAAAAATTATCATGATCTTCAACCATATAAGTTTAGCATTTCAAAATCATCAAGTATACTCAACATAACATATCAATATCTCCCACTTCATTTCAGGATCAACACTTCTCATACTTAGATCAATCCCACTAATTAAAATCTAAGATATAACTTGTTAATTCTATTATAGACATCATATGCTACTTATGCATAAATTTTATCATAGTATCTATTGATTCAAAATCTAAATATTGAATCTTTTCTTTTATATCTATCATGTTTCTTATGATCATAACCTAAGTTTAAATATCACTAAAGTCACAATCCTGAATAATTATAACTTTAAGATCAAATACTTTAAGTTATATTCTCTAGTAATCATAACCTAATAAACTCTAAAATTATTCTATCATATCTTAATGATTATAACCTTAAACTCTGATATTATCAATCATACTCTATTGATCATGATCTCAAAATTTTGATATCACATATGTCACAATCTCTAGTGACCTTAAACCTGAGCTCTCATACTATTCTGTCATATCCTAATCACTTGTATCATAGTCTCCAAATGAACGTAACCTAAGCTCTAAGCTCAGATACCACTCTGTCATATCCTATTGATCTTACATAAAGTTTTGATATCACTTCATAATTTTTAATGACTTAAACTTAAGCTCTAATATCATTTTGGCATATCCTAATCACTTATATCATAATCCCCAAATGATCATAACCTGAGCTCTGATACCATTCTGTCACATCCTATTGATTATACATAAAGTTTTGATATCACTTCATAATACCTAGTGATCTTAAACCTATGCTCTGATACCATTCTGTCACATCCTAGTGATCTTACATAAAGTTTTGATATTACTTCATAATCCCTAATGACTTAAGCTTAAGCTCTAATATTATTTTATCATATTCTAATCACTTATATTATAATCCTCAAATAATCATAACCTGAGCTCTGATATCATTCTATCATATCCTAATTACGTATATCCTAGTTCCCAAATGATCATAACCTAGGCTCTGATACCATTCCATCACACCCCAAATCCAACAGTCGGTTCGGATACGTGATGGCCGCACACTCCTTAGAGCAAGTCTTAAAGAATATACAAGGTCAAAAATAATTTCTTACAATCTCAACATCCATAATATTTAATTTTAATAATAACTTATAAAATTTATATAATTACAAATAAATTTTTTTCAATCCTCTGATTAGGTATCATGACACTCTATCTATATATCTGTTCACCCGCAAATCCAAACCATAGTCAATCATAAGCATCCTGTAACTCTGAGAAGAAAAAAAAAGATGGAGGGGTGTGAGCTTTACAGTTCAGTAAAAATTTTCATATCACACCAATATAATAATATAATCTAAAAATAAAGATAAGCAATAAAATATAAAATCTCATGTCTAATATCCAGAATAATGCAAATATCCATAAATTTTTTGTCTTGTTAAAATAGATGCATCATCATATGTTAATGGGTGAAACACTTTTATTCAGCATTTGTTTCATGTCTTGTCTTCCATTTTTCTTTTCATAATCATATGATCTTTAACCTTTTTCTTTCTAGCTTTGGACTAACTAAGTCTATACTTCAGTCACTATTCGAATAATTTTTCTCTTATAAGCCTTTCAAGACTGTCCCAAGATGAGCTCCTGACCGGCTGTCCCACGTATGAAAGCCCGTGGGAGGCTGTCCCAGGTATAAGCTCCTGGTGGACTGTCCCAAGCATGAGCTCCTGGCCGGCTGATCTACGTATAAGCCAGTGGAGGCTGTCCCAGGCATACGCTCTTGATGGGTTGTTCCACATGACAAGGCTAGTCCAAACCATATTTCTTTTTCATTTAATTATTATATGTTGATTTCACCAAATGAATTCTGATTTACACTGTAATCAAATTAGATATGTCATATCTATATAATCATACCATTAACTATTGATACATATATATATATTGACATAACATACTCGTGCTTAAAAATCATATAAGCAAATAATGGTGTCTTAAACATGACAAATTCATCAATCACAAATTCAACGATATAAAATCAACGATACAGGACAAATGATAAAATAGCATGTATAATGGTGATTATGTATAGGGATTCTTATCTTTATCGATGACTAATCTAAATATAAAAATTGATGAGCTCCTCAATCTACGAATCCGAAATCAAAATATTTTGCTTCATATCTTCTTGTACAATAATTACATCTTTACATGATCAGGATTAAATATAAAAATCACCTATGGAGAAATTACGAATAAATGATCCTAATAATATAAATTCAGGACCTCTCCTAGAATTAGTCAAAATTGAGATTTGTCTAAGTATCTGGACCCTGCATTGATTCATAAAACTTCTAGAGAGAGAAAATCTATGAAGAGAGAGAAAATCCATGAAGAGAGAAAGTAGAGAGAAAATGGAGAGAGTGTCTTCGTATCCTTTAGATGAGGTAATCATGATCGAGATTATCAGAGATCATATCAGAGTGATTCAATATGGATTAACTATGAGTAGATATTATAAATTTCAAATAAGGGTCGGACTGGGATCCAACCTACTGCACGAATTTTGAAGCAATCTCAGGTCATCATATTTTCATCTTAAGTTTATCCTAGGATCCATAATGCAATCAAAAAAGAGAATGATCCTAGAGAGATAAAATCCATAAAGAGAGAAAATATCTAGAGAGAGAAAATAGAGAAAAAATCTAGAAAGAGAAGATGGAGAGATAAGATGGAGAGAGGAGAGAGGAAAGAGAAAGAAAGGAGGGAGAGGAGAGAGAGAAAATTCTTTCATTTTTTTTTCTATTTTTCTCTTTCTCTTTTTCTTTTTCTCTATCTTTTTTTTTTCTTTTCTTCTTCTTCTTTCTTTCTTTTTCTTTTCTTTTTTCTTTTCCTGACCAAACAGAGGATGGACCAAGGGGAACTCGATGGCTTGGCTCTGACGAGGGGCGGTGGCTTGGCCAGATGTCCGACAGTGACGGTCGATGACGGTGAGGCAAGGGATGGCCAGGGGCAAGGTTCGATGGGCAAGAAATTAAGAAAAATCAAAAAAATAAGGTATCACTATTTTTCTTTTATTTTTTGATCATTGATCAGTCACCGACGGCCAATACCTTCAGGAAAGAGAGATAAAGGGATGAGGGTCCTATCCTAGAGGTGAGACGCCGCAACCGACAGTGTCGGTGACCGAAAAAGAAAGGAAGGTGGACCAACCGAATAGGGGTTCACCATTTTCATGGATTTTTTGGTGATTCTGATGGCCGGTGAGGATGCACGAAGCCATGAAAAGGAGGGAAAGGAAGAGAGGAAGGAGGGCTGGGGCTTACCTCAAACTCCGATGAGATCTCCGACTAGAATTTGAGGCAAACACGAGAAGGACATGGACGGCTTCAACGAAAAAATCCGAAATGAAGAAGAGGAAGAAAATAGTGCTCGTCGTGGCCGACCATGGAGGAGAAAGGGAAGATTTTATAGAGGTCTTCCTAGGGTTCCTAATGGCCCTAGGAGTCTTTATTCTAGTCGGCAAGAGGAAGAAGAAGACTCTCGTTAGGAGTCTTCTCGTTCTATTTTTTTTTTTTTGGCGGGCTTAGTGGACCTAAATCTAGATGGGCTTGATCCAGGGCCCAATAGGCTGGGTTATTACAATAATAATACTGACAAATGTGTGTACTCCAGATTTACAAATGAATATGGAGTGATTATATGCCTTTATGTGGATGACATGTTTATAATTGGGACCAACATATAAGGTGTGAATGAAACCAAGAAGTACCTATCTTCGCAATTTCAAATGAAAGACCTGGGTGAGGTAGATACTATTTTAGGTATTAAAGTTAGGAAACATAGTGGGGCTTATGCTCTTGGTCAATCACATTATATTGAAAAAGTATTGACTAAATTCAAGCATTTAGGAATCAAAGAAGCTAGCACTCCTTATAGTGTTTTATGTAAGCTAACTGAAAATGAAGGGCAATCAAATTCTCAGTTAGAATATGCTAGTGTGATTGAAAGCTTAATGTATATTATGCATTGCACTAGATCTGACATAATATTTGCTGTGTGCAAACTTTCTAGATACACAAGCAACCTCGGTGTTTTTCATTTGGAAGGCAATTGGAAGGGTGCTTGGATACTTAAAGAGGACTATCAACATAGGACTTTTCTATGGTGATTTTTCTACTATTTTGGAAGGATTCATTGATGCTAGTTGGGTAACTAGTGTAAGTGATAATAAATCTATGTCTGGATGGGTGTTTAACTTAAGAGGAGATGCAATTTTATGGGCCTTCAAGAAATAGATGTGTATTACTCATTCAACCATGGAACCTAAATTTGTGGCATTGATCATAGCATGCAAAGAGATAGAATGGCTGAAAAATCTCTTGTCAGATATAAAGTTAAGTTACTATGTCTAGAGCATTAAGTAAAGTATATAATAATAAATCTAGACATATTCGTTTTACACATGAGTACATTAGATAATTACTTTTGGAGGGAGTAATTACCATTGTGTATGTAAGATCAAGTAAGAATTTAATTAGCGGATTCGTTTACAAAAGATCTTACGAGAGACATAGGAAATTCAACCTCAATTGGAATGGGTTTAAAACCATTTATTTAAGGGTCACCAGTAATGAGAACCCAACCTCTCTCTAGCGTTAAAACTAGTCGAAAGGTTTAAAGGGTAACAACAAATTACTGATAAGTGATTGAACTAGCATTGAAATAATTATTTATAGCCATTCCAGATTAGCTAGTGAAAACTGTTATGTTTAAGGAGGATGAGTATTCATGCTCTTAATAAGGTAAAATAAAATTACTATTAACAGGGGCTTAAACAGGAATCTCATGTATGTGAACATAAGAAGTGGTGCTGCTTCCAGTAAAAGTGTGGTTTTGTAAATGTTCAGGAAACTAGGATGTAGCACAAGACCATAATAGTGCTAAAATTCTTGGTGAACTTATTATTGGAATTGGATGAGACCGTGTGTGTGGTATTTCCAGTTCGGATACAAGGAATCTTGATTTAAGCAGTTGGTCACCATTGATTCCATTTAAATTTTGAAATACTTACACTACTTGAGGGTTTAAATCGAAAGATACATTCTTATATGCATGAGATTGTCATGATACTTTAATGACACTATCTAAGTGGGGGATTGTTGGAATTTATATACGTAGATTGTGCATTAAAGGAAAAGCGAGCATAAGTATAGAGAAGAGAGATGTGGATAGAGCTTATCTTCTTTTGTCTCACTTTAAAAAATTATAAGATTTTTCTTTGGTTTAAAAGTAAGAACTCACTTTACTTATTTAAAATGTTTTAGAGGGAACCTCCAAAATTTGAAGGGGATGAATGATTGCGGTTAATGGCCGTTGGTTTTCAACAGTCATGACTTTTCAAAATCACATCTGTTTGAAAATGATTTTTCGACGAATCACGTCTGTTGGTAGATAAGTCTTCTATATTAGTGCAATTACGACCTTCCATCAGATATAAGAAAATTCAGAGTTTTTTTTCTTCTCTCCATTCTTCTTTCACTTATAATCAAATTTCTTTCAAAGTTCAAGGAGAAGAAATCTTTAGTTTTGTCGTCAACAGATTTCTGGTGATCTTGTTGTATCCTGGAGGTGAATTACAATTTGAAAGTCCCACGATAAACTGTTTATAGTGGGGGAAATAATCACCTTAAGGATAGTGATTATACACGCCTCAAGATCACAAATTCAGTTTTGCAATACATATTATCGTTTACACTTGGTTGGATCAAAGGAAACAACGGTGTTCTATTTGGTCCAGTGACGAAGAGGTGGGGATTAATCAACCAAACTTGCTTTGCATCCATTTATACTCGGCGCACTACTTCTATTTTTGGTGAAAGCGGGAGGCCAGAGGCCTCAAAAAGGTTTAGAGACGAGCAAAATTACAACTTACATTATCAGCTATTAATATTGTGGTGGAAGAAAGCAGTAATCGGAGAAATCAACGTTGGCACTTCGCCCAGCCAGCCATTCCGCCGGTGAACCGTTCTGAGTGTTGTCCACACACCAATTCTTTGGCCAAGTAACAAGCAAAGCACCGGATTTGAAAATTGGTACGGCTAGATGCTTGGAAGGTCTGATGGTTTCGAGCAAACAGGAGTATTCATCCAACAAAGAGAGATGCAAGAATGATATCCACGCGACATGCAAAGAAGATAATAAAAATTCAAATATAAAATTATGGAATAGAAGAATAAATAAATTTTCAACAAATATAATAAAAAATATATTATAAATAAAATGTATTTAATAAATATATTATTAGATTTGTTCAGATCCTATGTTCCATAATCTGCTATATAGTTGAGCAAGCTTGAGATATCATCCAATTGTATGGCAAGGTGCAGATCAAGAGGACTTTAAAAAAAAAGAAATTATTAATAACAACCGATACAACCGGCATGGGGTTATTGGTATTTTCTTGATAATGAGATCTACTGTCCACTAGTATAGAATCATCTCCTCCACCCAATCATGAGGTATTATTCGCTCTGGAGCAGGGCCCGGGCCTCTGACCCGGTCAGCACCCCATCCCTCACGGTTTGCCCCGCAAAAGATGTTTCACGTGGAAGAGGGGGAACTCGTACTAATAAGCAGTAGACTTTCTTGATTGTATCCGATATGGGACTTTCGGGCTTGATGTCCCCGATGCCCATCCTACAACAGTCCCCCAGCAAAGGAGCGTACTGCTGCAGGTAGGGGACGGGTTCCCACAGACGGTGCCAATTGTTGAGATATACTGTCCACCAGTACGGAACTATCTCCTCCACCTAATCGTGAGGTATTGTCCGCTCTGGAGCGGAGCCCGGGCCTCTGATCCGGTTAGCACCCTACCCCTCACGATTTTGCCCCGCAAAAGGTGCCTCACGTGGGAGAGGGAGAACTCGTACGAATAAGCAGTAGGCTCTCTTGATTGTATCCGGTATGAGATTTTCGGACTCGATGTCTCCGATGCCCATCCCACAACAATAACCTTATTTGTTTTCGGATCTTACTCCATCAATATCATCATTTAGTTCGGATAGGCTCACTTAAAAGAAATTATATACTGTATCACGTGTATCAATGTAGCCATACACCACATTATATATATATCTATATATATTGTGGTTGTTGTTGTTGATGGCCAACCTAGTGCTGAAGCGAGCAGACTTGGAGTGGATGAAGTTTGATACTACACCGGATGGAGAAGAACCTGCAAATCAAGTTTTTTATTATAGTTGTCTTCGATGGGACCCTTCCAATGCTCAAGTTGGTCATCCGAGAATAATGGAAAGGAGGAAGAGAGTGGAGCCTAAGAACTTATCTGGAGGTCTCCTATTCTTTTTTATTTATATATAGATGGGATGGTTGGTCATCTTTGAAGAGAAGAATATGAGTGGTTGAGAGAATAACATTGCTTCTGTCTCATCTAGTCGAGGTGAGTTGTTATCCATTCGATCTATAGCATATATGGGATATGGAGTGGATAAGACAATTATTCGATGCATAGCTGCTATCGAGAATCTTGGTCCGATTCCTCGACTAGTACCTTGACAAGATATGGCTAACATCGGGCATGTATATATATATATATATATATATTTTTGTGCACCATAGGCGGTGTAGAAAATCTGACGTGGAGCATACCGTCTTGTTCGATTGGTCCACGTAGTCACCATTTTTTAACACATATTTAATACCTGCAGGTTGACTTTTTCGCTTAAAAATTTTATATGATAAAAATACTCCTATCTTTTGAAAAAAATTATGATATCCTATAGCATAATATATCCCAGGATATCATAATATGGCCTAAGATATTATAATATGAAAGAAGTATTTTTTGTCCAATCACTTTCTAATGCATATTTAATGCTTGCAGGTCGGTTTTTTCTTTTAAAAATTTTGAATGACGAAAATGCTTCTATTCTTTGAAAAAAATTATGACATCCTGTGCATATTATGACATCTTATGTTATATTGTGACATGTTGTAGATAAAAATTATGACTTTCTGGATGCAGGATGTCATAATATGGATATAGAATATCATAATTTTTTTCAAAAAACAGAATTATTTTCGTCATACAAAATTTTTAAATGAAAAAGTTGATCTACATGCATTAAATGCATATTGAAAAATGATGACTGTGTAGACTAATCAGACAAGATGGTGTGCTTCACGTCAGATTTTTTATACTACCCACGGTGCACAAAGAATTTTGCTATATTTATAATATTCGACGTAACGTTGGCTAGGTTGAAATGTTGCAAGGTGTCCTGGGCGCCTAGTGTCGGTGATCATGCTTAGCTAGCTACAGTAGTTGGAGGCCCAGCTCCAACAACTTACATAGAGTTGTTGGTCCAACATAATTTGTGATCATTTGGGTGTTTTCACCATTACCTTACTTAAAAAAATAACTTTTTTTTCCCATGATGACATAACGAAAAAAAACTCGAAAGTGTTATAATGGTTAGTTGAGCAAATAACCAAAATCCAAAAAAATTCATCCAATTCGATCCAATAAATATTGATTTCGATCAGTTGAAAGATATAAATCGGATGAAATCAGATTGGAATTTATAAAAAGAATCAGTTATTTACGATCTATTCGATTCTTACATTTTTAATCTGTATGAAATCGAATCTAACCGATGTAATATTTTTCAAACTCATTCTCATTTTGGAACGATATCGTTTAGACTTCAATTTTTCATTGTAAAAAATATCCCATCATTTATTTGGATTCATGAGAATATTAATATTGAATTGTTGATGGAAGCACGTCTAGTTATTTTTAGATAAATAAATTTTTTATTTTTTTATTTTATTTTATATATATTTAAAAATAAATCTAAAATTTATAATTTATAAGATTTAATTTTTTATATTAAATTAATAAAAAAATAAATAAATTTAAATAAATTAATATTAAATTTAAAATTAATATTGTGTTAATATTGAGTCCAAATCAATATAATTTATCTGAATTTATTATAAATCGTTGATCTCGATTTCAAATGATATATACATATTAAACAACCGGTGGCGAGCTGTAATTTTTGCAATCTAATTCGATTCAACGGATAAAATTTTTCTCACAATCTGATGCATGCCCGGCCCTCCCGCGTTAATCTAAAGCACCGCGTTAAGAACAACCAATTCCTCCCGCCCCCATGAGCGACCGGGACCCACCCTTCCTTTGAATCTTTCCCAGCCCGCTCCTCCCTTTTGGGAGAAAACCTCGTTTCCTTTCCTCCTCGACTTTCTTCTCCCCGCTTTCGCCTTCTTGTCGAAACCCTCGAGGCCGAGCTAGGGCTCAACAGGTGCCGCCGATCTTCCCCAGGGTAAGCTTCGATCCTAATCCTTTCTCTTGTTCCAGTTCGACAGATCTCGTCGTTGAGGAACGTGTTGATTTTTTTGTATCTATTTGAAAGATCGGTCGGGTTCTTGGTCGAGAAAATTTCCGATATCGATCTCCTCGAAGGTCTGAAGCCACTGCTGATTCCTTCAAGTAGATGAAGGTTTCTTGATACCTCTTTTTCTCCTTTTTTCTTTCTTTTTCTTCTTGAACTGATCTAGGGTTCTTGCGAACTGTTTCTGATTTCTATGACCCTTTACGGTTCCACCTAAAAAACAATTATTACTCCTTTGCACAATTTCTTCTCCTCCTTAGAAAAGATCCACTGATTCCTGAGCAGAGAAGCTTTGCCGTGTCATCTCCTGCCAAGCCAAGCAACTATTGAATGATTCTTGGTATGACCTCCCACTCTTTCTTATTTCCACTCCTTTTTCTTGGATTGACCCAAGATCCATAGATAAAACCCTAGAAACCCACTTTGACAACGTGAGAAACCATAGACCTGAGATTTTGAGATTATTTTTGTTATAACCGCAGAAGGACGTGTATAATTCTTCTTTTTGTCAAGATGTGCGATTTCTGAAATCCTCTTGCTTCTAACCCTAGAAAACCAAATTTGTTGTACTCGTTTGCACTATATAAGATGTGTGAGATCCCTTCAGGGTCTAACCATTGGAAAAATTTTATTTTCGTTATTGAATTAATGTGATGATAGCCTTTCTTTTGAAGTTGAACTACCTAAGTTCTGCTCTAGATTAACATTAGGTCTTTCTTTGGAAATTTTAATTTCACGGCAATATGCTCTTTTTAGTTTGAATTAAGGTTATGACTCCAATATTTCCAAGTCATCCGATCCTCTTTGGCATCTGACTTTTGAAGTTTTTCAACCAGGTTTTAATTCACACGTTCCATTTTATGTATTTTTTATTAGTTTTACACTTTTATTTTTGGCAAATACGTTTTTACTTCCTGATACTCGTTATTTATCTAGTAGAAAGGTTGAACAGCTCTTCCTGCTACCCATTTCATGTGTTTTAGGATTCTGTAAGATTTTATTTAATATATTTAGGTTTATGAACTGTCTAGAGTTCTGTCCGTGCATTCTTTATAGTATATGATACGGGATAACAGTTTACCTCGGTTGAGACCAACAATCTCAGAACCTCGGTGATATGGCGACTTGGTTGGTCCAGTTGGAACTGAGCCGAGGTGATGATCCGAGATTTGCGGCAGCATTTTCGTGCTGAATACCTAGCTTATCTACGTCACATTTTAAATGTGTCCTAAAACTAATGGATAATGGTCCACCTCGGCCAGATAAGGCAGGAGCAGTATGGTCCACTCCGCCACCTATAAATAGGGGGCATGGGGAACCTCTAAGTATGCTCTCTAGACAAACATTCTTTCTCCTTTCCATTATTTTTTGGTGATTGACTTGAGCATCAAAGGGTTCCCACTGGAAATAACTCTGGTAAGGGACTTGGTTTGCAGGTTCTTTCTATCGGTGCTAGATCAAACTCCAGCCATCCTAGATTCACCAGCTCTAGCGTTAGACTGGTTGCCTGCAGCAACAATATATATATTAGAATAGATAAATATCGATCTACACTGTAACTCATGATGAAAATGTTTTGTAGTGGCCGGTCAAAGGGTGACCTAAAAAATTTCTATATGCTTTGAGTTCCTAAATCGTAATCTGAACATGCAAGACTTATACTTAATGATCATGGTCAAAATAACCAATACGGGATTCCTAAATAATACATGAAAATAGTAATTCATAGAGTGCAGCTCACCAATTCCCCGCTTGATTGTTAAAGTTCGTTTCCATTTTTCCTTCTCATATACTTAAATCAGCTGGTTTGATTGATATTTATGTCATTTTGCTGATGGCTATTTTGTTGGCTCTGGGTATTGCATAACGTTTAAATTGCAAATAAAGTATCACTGGCAATTCCCAGGTTTGCTAATTTATCCGTCCAAACATGTATTGTGCCCATTTTATTCTATCAATTACATACTGTTTGTGTGTACATGAAAAGTCCATCAGGAGTTGCTGTTAGTATGCATCTGTTTAACTTGTTTGTGGGGCAAGGTAGACCATTTTTTTCCAACTGTCTGGAATTTTCCTATTTATGTGAGTAGTTACTGGATCTGGTGCATCTGTTTCCCTATACCTTAATTATATTATTTATTTATTTATTTATTTTGGACATATGTCTTAATAGTTCAAGGCATAAGATGCATTCCAGATCAAGGTCCTAGAACTACATGTTTCAGTTGGATGCTTCGGTTAGTTGAAGCTTGACTCGAAGGACTATATGCTTCATTGTTGGATTGTTTCCATTGTATAATCAAAATTTAGCACAACTAGAATCCTGTTTTTCTACTAATTAGCTTCAATATATATAATTTCAACTCTAACCATGCGGTGCGTAAATTTTGTGTAAGAGGCCTAGTAAATTATCAAAGAATTTAGCATTTCTGTCTCTCTGATACTCCAAGCATCAAGACGAGGTTAGATAAAGGGAAGGGCAGGCACTCCTACCTCATGTAGTATGGGTTCTGATCATTGTGGAGGTTGCATTCATTTGCTTGAGAGGATGATACCTAATGTATGTCCTAAGAGCTTGGTTGTGCAGTAGTTATTCTGCTACTGTTCTTCTGTCTGTATTCTGTTTCTTTATTCGATCCTCATGGTAATTACATGAAGTGGAAAATCAGCATTACATTTATGTATGTGGACTGGTCAAAGCTGTTGGTGTAAAGTTTAAAGTAACCTTAGCAATCAGCGTTGGTGATAATCATGCGGGCATGCTTCATTAAGTGGATACATGGAATAATATCAGTGGTTTTGATTACGCAGTTCGCTGGCATAACTATCACTCAATCTGTATATCCTGTTGGACCATGAAATTTTTCTGAAAAATCTGAGAATACAATTACAGGAATTTTATACTCAATTTATGTTGGGAATCTTAATAAAGCCTCACACTCTGTAGGTTTGTTCTTCTATGGCTGGTTTACTTTAAACTATTGTCATTTTCCTTCTGTAGACTGTTCTTCTTGCGGTGACATATTTCCAATCTGTCATGTCTGCTGACATTGTGCTTTCCAAGGTTCTATTTTTTTCTGCACTTGTGCAACAAGGATCTTGTCAGTGGTACAACTTGCATTCCTGAAATTTCAAGCCATAACTATCTTCTGGACTCAATGCTGACATTTTCCTCAACAAATTCACAAAATGCAGTTTCTATAAGGGCATCAACTTCGGTACTATTATTTTCTTATTTGAGGGATAAGCATTATGCAGCATACAATGATGATATGAGTTGCTGGATGGTGTCTTCTACACCTCACTTCGGTGCTTGCTTTAAAGATCTTCAAGAAGCCTTCTGTTCTTCTCTGAAGGTACATCGCCATTCGTTATCCACATCAAGATTGTTGCTCAGCTGTGATTGTCGGTACTTATGGACATTTAATCTTTAACCGATTTTGTCAGTGTTGGTGCAAAAATTCGCTTGCGTCGGAGAAGCTGAAGTCGGGGAAGTCACGATCGCCGCAGGGACCTGCAAGGAAAGTCTAAACCGGAGGTGGGGTTGCTCCGGCAAGACCCTCCGACGCTCAAGTCAGTTCTCTGCCTCAACAAGAATGGAGCGCTCGAACGGAGAATTTAGCAGAGTTTTGAGATAAGAAATGAGCTTATAGAATAACGTATCTGGGTCCTCTTTTTATAGACGGGGGAGATAACGGATTGATGGCGGTATCTGTAATCGTCTGGCATTGGGCTGCCCAGGGTCAGACGGAGTTTGCTGCGAAGAGTAGTGGAATGGACCCGTGGCTATCACTGGGGCGTGCCACGTGGAGTCTGCCGCGTGAAGTGGGGCGGTGTTTGTTGTCGTGACTTGCCAGCGGATGGGAGAATCGCGCGGTATCCATTGCAGGAGGTGGAGCAGGATCGCGGCCGTTTATCGTGGCCTGTCAGGTAGTAATGGAGCCGCGTGGGATCCGTCGTAGGGAGTGGAGCAGTGCTGCGATCGTTACTGCGGCCTGTCAGGGAGTGGTGGAGCTGTGCGGAATCCGCCGCAGGAAGTGTAGCAGAATCGTGGCCGTGACTGTGGCCTGGGAGTGCAGATTTGTCGGCTGAAGTTTGGCTGTGGTCGGAGTCTGACCCCACGTAGGGGTCCGGGCGGAGTCCTCCTTGCGGTTGGGGTAGTGGGTGGAGCCCGGCTCCCGTGGGAGTCCGGGTGGAATCCCCTGCAATCAAAATCAGATGCAAAGTCCGGCTCCCATAGGAGTCCAGACAAGGCTTACCGGCAGCTGACGTCGAGGACGGAGCCCGGCTCCCATAGGAGTCCGGGCGGAGTCCACTTGCGGTTGAAGTTGTTGACGGAGTCCGGCTCCCGTAGAAATCCGGACGAAGTCTGCTTGTAGCTGTTGGAGTTGAGGACGAAACCCGGCTCCCGTAGGAGTCCGGGTGGAGTCTCCCTGCAATCAAAGTCAAAGGAGAGGTCCGGCTCCCGTAGGAGTCCGGATGAGATTTACCAGCGGTCGATGTTGAGGACGGAGTCCGGCTCTCTTAGGAGTCCGGACGGAGTCAACTTGAGGTCGGAGTTGTCGTCGGAGTCCAGCTCTCGTAGGAGTCCGGACGAAGTCTGTCTGCAGCCGTTGGAGTCGAGACGAAGCCCGGCTCCCGTAGGAGTCCGGGTGGAGTCTCCCTGCAATCAAAATTAAAGGCGAAGTCCGGCTCCCGTAGGAGTTCGGACGGGGCTTACCAGCAGTTGACGTTGAGGACGGAGTCCGGCTCCCGTAGGAGTCCGAGCGGAGCAGTTGACGTTGAGGACGGAGCCCGGCTCCCGTAGGAGTCCGGGCGGAGCAGTTGACGTTGAGGACGGAGCCTGGCTCTCGTAGGAGTCCGGGCGGAGCCCGGTTCTCGTAGGAGTCCGGGCGGAGTCTACTTGCTGTTGAAGTCGTCGGCGGAGTCCGACTATCGTAGGAGTCCGGACGCAGTCTGTCTTGCAGCCGTTGGAGTCGAAGATGAAGTTCGACTTCCGTAAGAGTTCGGACGGAGTCTTCTTTTAAGGTCGGTCTTGTTGGCGGAGTCGTTGATTCTGTTGAGGACTTCGGCTGGGGGTATTTTATACCCAACAGTCAGGTTTTAAAATTTTGTCAACAACTTAGTATACGTGAGTGGTTATGTGGGGTTCTAAATTTTTCATAGGTCTAATAAAGGAGTAGTTTTCTAGTACAGTCAACTCATTGAAAATTGATTCATAAACTAAATTGTACAACCTTAATATATTGTGATGAACTTGGTTCCTTCACGTGGTACATGAATGATCCAAACTGTTGATGCTATATATAATATTTTAAGCTGATTGCTTGTTTTCTCTGGTAGTTGAAGTTCTAGTGCAGTGCAATTTACTTATTTTCCTTATAGAACAGAATCATAATTTGTTCCATCTATACCAATTCATGATTTCCCTTCTCTGATAAATCAGGTAACTAGAGGAAAATCCTTAAAGTCCAGCTGAAATAGTTGTATCATTTGTTGAGCTTGACTTAATTTTCTATTTGGCGTGTCTTTTGAAAGATGAACAATGTGGTAGATTGGGTTATATCATATGTGGTCGAGCACATCAGAGATGAACTTGGTGACAAGGTGAGATCTAGCCGTAGGTCTTGTAGGATTTTTTATTTTCTAACTTTTTAGATTGTAAAACATGACACTAATAGAGCATTGCATGAATATTCTTTTTATAGGTTGTAATTATTAATTACCATGTTTTGATAAATTATAGGAGGTGTGCACACTAATTTCCAACACAGCTCAAGCTGGAGCGAAGAGATTGATGATTTTGTTTGAATGTTGATAAAGGTTCTCCTAATATATAGACTAACAATGAAGTTGGAGGCTTGATCAATTTTGGTTTTTAATTAGGTCTTAAATTAGATATATTATTGTACAAACATAAGGTAATATATAGCCAATCATTGGATAATGTAATATATAGTCAATCATTAGATACAACCCAATGATTGGCTCACTTTAAGTTAAGGAAGGAAGATAAAGGAAGTCGAAGTATCACAAAATAATTACCTCTTTTTTCTCAATCTTTGCTGGCTGCGGGCACCGTCACCATCCATGACCACTTTCCATGCTTGTCTACCTTAGTTCCATTATTTTTTTTTCTTTTTCTAGCCAATCTTCTCATCAGTCACCACCATCACCACCGCCACCACAACCTCTAGCCATCTTCTCCTCTTTCCATTGGGTATCATGACCACCACTATCATCTGTACGTAGATCTTTTTGCCATCATTGCTCATGATGGCCACTAGCCTTCTCTTGCTTAATAATATGGTCATGGCCTCCAAATTTTATTTTTCAGTTTTTTGATTTATGTTTATCCGAATCCATGTTTTTGCAACAAAATGGGCAGCTAACATGTTATATCCTAATTATGATTTCATATACATGTTAAAGTTAGAAACATTCATATTTATCATGTAAACAATATATTGTACACTAAAAATTACATATATAAACTTTAAGTACTTATATTAGTTTTTGGTTTGTAATCTAAATATAATTTAGTCATGATATACAGCAGGTCTGGGCAAACTCTGGATGGTAAAAAATATTTTAACAGCATTCTAAAAGTCATTGACAAAAATAATTCTTTTGAATCATACATATATTTTATAGTGATTTAAAGAATGATATACAAAAAATGATGGATAAGAATAATATTTTTCTAGATGTTAAAAAATAATAAAATATAAGCTTATATTCAAAGCCCTACTCTTCCATCCAAAATAGAAACAATCAACCACTATAATTAATGCTTAGATAAAGTAACGAGTAATACTCTATTTACGTATCATGTCACTAGATGATTTTTGTTATGTAACTTAAAGGAGGACGTGTGTATTGGTTCTGCCAAATTGCTGGGCAAGCTGCCGTGAGCCCGAATACAAAAATGTAGCCCAGTCTATGCCTTGGACGTGCCCAAACGTATTCTCTTGGAGTGAACAAAATGCAAATGCTAGCGGAACAATAGTATTGGTCTCTCTCTCTGCGTGTGTATCATCTATCTATGTATAGAGGCATAAAGTAGCCAAGTTCAAGGCAACTCGATTAATTTCAAATAGAGTTTGGCTGTCTGGGGAGCGCTACTAGTCCCAAGCATCACTCAAAACTAGTCTAAACAAGACAAAGCAAGCTAATGGAGTCCGTACTTCAGGAATAGAAAACTCATTTTTCTCTTTGACTAAATAGGACGCAAAGGTCATTGCTTAATACCATTATGGCTTGATTAAGAGAGAGTAGAGTAAATAAGGGATGGCTGGCTTGGTACCATGACAAAAATCTAACACCATTTGGAATCCAACCCAAAAAGCTTAAGTTGATGAATGCATGAGCCTATGTGTATTTAAGACCATCTAGCATCCCTTGAGCTCTTGATATGGGACTATTCCTGTATCTCCAACAGTTATGATTGACTATCTATAAGCTACCAAGGAGAAAGGGGGTTGGGGTAGTGATTTGGGATTATAAGAACTGCAAATGAGGCAAGAAAGAAGCATGTTTTTTGCTGTGAAAGGCACCAATTTCTGAATTTTTAGTAAGATGAAATAATATTTTAGTTTCTTGCTTTTCTATATTTATTTATTAATTCAAAAATTTATCTAAAAGAAGATGTGGTGCATTGTTTCATTCCTAGGTATAGTGTTGTGCTTCTTTCTTATTCGTTCAGACCGAGACATAAAACCAAATATATGCTTAAGGTAGTTTGATTTTAAGGACTTTGTTGGTTAGTAGATTACCATATATTAAGCTTTTTTGTAAATTATGATGAAATGAAGTAGTTTTGATCTTGCTTCTTTCTTTCTCTCTCCCCATCTTTCAATTTTCTTTGTTCACTAAATATTAACTTAGAATTCAGATTATATCATATATATATTTGCAAGTATCTAACCATAAGAACTTTGACACTTCGCTATAATAACCTTAGATTACCCCTTGGACTGTCCAACTAAAATCTAAACTTAACTTTAGATTCATAAAATTGACAATCCTAATTGATGGAGAACCGACAAGCTGGAATAGTTTCCGTGAAAGAAAAAGAGGGGCAAAATCCTGTAGTTGAGATAAAAAAGAGAAAAATATGTTTTAATATCATACAAGTAATAAATAAATTTCATGAACACATTTAAATTTAATAAATAATAATTTCGGATCAGGTCGGTCGGGATTGGGTCTATTATCTTACAGCTAGCCCGTTCGCCACCTGAATTTAATCGGGCCGAAGAGGTCACAGCAATCGGCCCATTTTTGTAGGCCCAGTCTGGCTGCTATTGCTTCGGCTTTTTTTAAAGGGAAAAGAAAAGATTTCCATTCGCCGCTCTCTTGCTCGAGACAAAGCCCCGTCGATCACAAGGATTAGGGTTTCAAAGTCTTCCAGTTTGTCGTCTCAAGGTCAGTCCTCGATGACTTCCGAATTCCTAAGCCCTTCTCTTCTTGGACATAGGTTTTTCCCTTTTCTTCTTTTTAATTTAATTTCCTCCCTCAGCTGGATCACAAGAGAGTGCCTTAATAGTGCCTTGCTCCTATTTAGTCTCTCGTGTGATTTTCTTCAATGTAATACTAAATACGATGTGAATTTCGTGGTTTAGACGGCAATTTATTCAATGTGTGAAAACAATAAAAAAGAAAACTGGGACATTCCGTTGGAGATCGTTTTTGGAAAATTCGAAGCACTTGATCTAAATTGGAACGTTCCAGAGAGTTAGAAATAATCTTTGTGGGATGGTGAGCTAGTGTTAATTCCAAAGCCTTCTACAGCCTCTTGATCTGGTGTTGAATCAAGACCCTGGTGCCACTTTGAAATGTCGAGAGCAGAAAGAAGATTGATTTGTTTTTATTTTTCAGTGAATCACTTAGTGAGATGCCAGGAGATACCGACATAGGATGATTAGTAGTGCTTAGTAGGTTGCGAGGCTTAAGTCTTGGCATTCGACGCAAGAGCCATCTACTTATTGTTTAAGAATCATTTTGCTTAACTAAGTAATCTCGTCTCTGGATTCAGATAAATGTGAAGCTTATTGTGAATTAGCAAAGTAATAACTCAGTACTAAATTATTTTGCAACGGGCTGATAAGATGGTGGATAGGCTTAGATGCCTATTTTTTATGGGAGCAGCAGATCATGCGTTCTTACTTTCAGTTATAAAAAAAAAAGGTGAAATAATATATATGAAGAAAACTAGGAAGTCAATAGGTTCTAAGCTTAGACTTTGTGAATATTGTGTTGTTTATGCATGAAACATCTTCAAAATTTAATTTGAGAACCACGTCATTTTCATAGCAATGTTTCGCGATGATTGTATCTGATGGATTCTTCTCCAAGTGCTTTTCTTTGTTTTGAAGTTTATTAATTTATGAGAAACTCTGCGAAGCAATATTTGTTTACAAGCACACATAAATTCATTCACTGACCAGAAACTGTATATGATGATGTTATTTTCATTTGTTAGTTTTTCCTGCTTTGCTGTTTTTAAATATTGAATGTAGTCTTTTGAGTCCATCCTAAAGCCATAGCATCTCCAATGTTTGCAGAGATCACGGTGTTTTGATGGAGAACATGCAGTATGCTGAAGAACTTCTGAGGGAGTTTCTTATCTTCAGAGGTTTTACAAATACACTACAAGCTTTTGAAAGAGAGTTGTCTACTGATATTGGTAGAAGCTTTCAAGTTGACAAAGTCTTGGATTTAATCTTCTCAGTGTATATACCGAAATATCAAGCAGACAAATTAATTAGTCTGCTTAATTTCTTTAAGCAATGTTTCTCTTCACCTTCGGAGGTGCTTCTTATTTCTACATTGTCAAAACTGGAAGTGTCAATTTTACGATACTATATTGTTCATGCTTTACAATCTGGAAGGCAAGACAAAGTAGTTGAATTCTTTGGGGCAAATGGCAATTATTTGTTGCAAAAGCGTGAAGACTGGATGCCATGGTTTGGTGGGTCACAGTTTTCCTTTTCTTTTTTCCTCCTCTCTTTATCAAGCTCTCTATTATTATCCTTAAGATCATGCCTTGCAGCTATTCCATATGTTAAGAACCCAAACTTGGATCCTCAGTTCCATGTATACTTTTCAAAGGAATGGTTCGATGCCTTGCTTCTCTCGTTCCGGAACTTTTTAAGTGAGATCTTCAATGGTACTCATATCCTCAGATAAATATTTTTTTATATTATTATGACCATTTTTCTACTAGTCCTAGTAGGATAACTATGGCCCTGTTTGTTAGTGACTACTTATGGTGATGTGGAAGCATTTTGTTGTTGCTAGGAATATGCATATTCTGTTATCAGGTTAGTTGTTAATACAAAGACAGAAATTCTTCATAGTTGCCATGAGGCTACTAATCTCAGAGTATTTACATTACAGTACCATTCATTGTTTATCTGGCTTTCTTGAATACCTTCTTTCATACCGTACATTGTTTATCTGGCTTTGTCGAATGCCTTCTTTCTTCTCTATCTGCATAACTATATCATTTTTTTATGATTCAATTCCAATCTTTTCCTTAATCATTTCACGCATCCCTGCTTTGTTAAAGATCAGCACAGAGAAGAATACTGTCAAACACCTTAAAAATGACATAAAGCAACTTAATCATAAGCTGTCACAACTCCAGGCACTGTTAGAGACCAAAGAGGCTGAGATATTCCGCCTGAGAAAGTAAGTGTGTTATTTGTCAGATTTTTGTTTGCTTATGATTTTCATACAAGGCTATGTGCATTTTGATTTGTGCAGTGCTATCAGCATGGTATCTTATGCAGGGTCATTTAACATCTAAATTGTTCTTCTCTGCATATTTATGTCATTGATCTTATTTCACAGTGATTTAAGCATATGCATTTATGTGCCTGGACCTATTCCCTAGTTATTTGGCATGGAAAGTTATGCAAATTTTACGTGATCTCATGTCATTATTTTCTTTGTAGTTTAAACATTTTTTTTGTGGATCATCTGCATCCAACTAAGGGGCTGTTTGGTTGCCTGCACTTCTAGTTGTCTGCAAAAGTAGTGCAGCTGCAACAGAAATGCTGCATTTTTTATTTTCAAGCATCCCTTTTTTTTTTGGCTAGCTTGCATATGAAAACTGCAACTTTAATCCTGTGTTTGGTTATATTATATGAGGAGGGTGTGATTCACATGTTAAGATTATCTTTGCTGATATTATCTCTCATATCATATCATATTATTATTTTTATAAAATTATTATATGTTATATTAATTATAATATAATACAATATAATGTAATATATTACAATATGGTATTAAAATATAATAATCTCAATTCATATAGTTATAAGATTGTTTTGTCTTAATGATAACTAATATGGCTAATAACTATATTATAATATTTGTTATTGCCATCCTTTTTATATCTTCATATCATAAGTATGTTATTATGCAAATAGATAATTGTATATAATATTATTGTGTTTCTTTATGATGTTATGATAATTATTATTTATAATATAAAAACTATTTTAATTGGAATTGTGATAATTCCATGGTCATTTTTTGTATTATTGCAATAATCATAGTAATATTATTATCATATAGTTATTGGAGAGAGAGTGAGATGATGATAGCCTTTTAAGGGTGCAACTAGGACCTACATCATAGTCTGCAGCCTTTTTTGGCTGCACCTCTTTTTGCAGCAAAGGTCCCTTAGGCGCAACTAAACTGCCTGGAATTGCACTCAGTTATAGGCAACCAGACAGCTTTATCAAACCATCTCCAACTAGGTTGCAGCAACTGAGGTCCAGTTGCAGGCAACCAAATCACCACTAAATGTCTGTGCTATAACTGCAACTAGCTTTACCTAGGTGTTCTATAAAGCACAAATGGGCATCATTTATCTCTTGCCAACATCTTTCTGGTTAGAACAGTGTTGCTTTTTTTTTTTTGCACTCAGCATGTCACCAGCAGCACAGGATTCTTCCATGCTTCAAGATACCAGCTCAATAAGTGATCTGTCTAGTGAGAATTCATCAAAGGATAATGGTGGAAATCCTCGAATAAAGGATTTCAGTGAGGCCAACACCACTGTTCCCTCTCATCTAGGAGAAAGGATATTAGGACCAAATGATGTGGATTCTTCAGGTTCCTCTAATGTTCCGCAGGAATCGAAGTCTGAACTTGTTTCAAGTTCCCTAGGTCAACCACCATTTGGAAATGATGAAGCCAGGGATGATCTTCAGATATCACAGGCAGGTTGAACTTTATTCCTTATTGTTCCTATCATCACTATGCATTCTTATAGCACTGTCTCTCTAGTTCTTTTTGGATTATTCAATGCTGAATTATCTTCATATTGTACTAGCTCTTTATGCATGACATGCGAATGGAAAAATTATCAGATGAGACAGATGATGAGTTGCTCTGTTTTAAATTTAAACTACACTCATGTAGATATGAGGCATCTGAACAAAGAGTTGTTGATTTTTTGTACTATAAGATATATCATGTAGATATTGTGTATGCTTCCTTTTCTTCTACTGTAAAATAGAAACCATGCGAAATGGAAATTTTCATTCTGGTGCAACAATATCTTCGTTTCTATGGTCAATGTCTTTCAGGAGATTTTGTCACTTAAATGTTCAGTGTAGGAAATTTGATTGTGAAGGGTCCTGAGATGATAAAATATTAGGTGGAGTTGTATGGTGGATTGCAGAATCTTACTTAACTGTGTCAGCGACCGGTAAAGGAGCAAGCTTAGTGTGGGAATAGGGAAGCAAACTCTCAAGATTGTAGACATTTCCTAGGCACATGAAAGATGAAAGAAATGCCATTTGCATTCTGAGTCATCATCTTAACAGTAGGGGTGCAAATGAGTTGAGCTACTTGAGCTTCACTTGAGTCAAAGCTCGACTTGACTTGGCTAATATTGGAAATGGCTCTTGCAAATGGCTCTTGGACTCAATATTAGATCTTAATCTGATGGCTCTTGCAAGCAAAAGGAATGAGGAATGCACATGAATGAGGAAAAGAAGGGGAAAATGGTTGAAATGGAGAGAGATAGCTAGACTAACATTCCCTGAGCATGTGTTTGGACTTTGTGTGTGAGATCTGATTGAGATGAGCCTTTACTATATTTTATAAATTTTGTACATTTTGGATCTATCATATTCCTTCTTATTTTTACTATATGAGTTCCACACTTTAATACCTGAAATCTGTAACGGGTAGCAGGAGCATAAACAATTTTCTGGTGAAATGCATTTCTGCAGAACCGAACTGAACTCTCTCCTCTTGCCTTTGCATTATTGGAAGTTGTTAGTCTGAATCACAAGCTACTCAAACTAAGTGCGTGGAACATGTTTATCAACTTCTGTTATGAATTTAAAAATCAATGCGTGGAAAAATAATTGAACAAATTGTATACTTTAACATGCCATCTGTATTTTTTTTTTTGGGTTGCTATATCTTTCTTTCCCATGAATGCCACTTGGTGGCACGACATGGCATGTTATTCACATAATATTGACCGTTGATCGGTAGAGGATCAACACAAGCATGATGTATGATTCATTAATCCTTGATATATATACAAAATTATATATGTAGAAATGATACACAATTTATTTCTCTGCCTTCCATTCCTTTTGATATCCTCTTTTTTGACCTTGTTATGTTTACATTGGTTCAATGGTTAAAAATCACAACTTGGGAAGGTGGCAGTGTGCTTATGCAATATTTGCAATACCAAAGCACATTTGGTTCTGTGTCAATATTTTGTACTACATATGACTGTTTTTGGAAGTCAAAATTGAGAATCTTGTTTTGTTTAATCAACTTCTTAATTTTCAAAACCCTTCTGAAGTTTCAATAGCTAGTGAATCTTAGACCAATATTAAATTGGTTGTTGAATGAACTGAATGATGCATTATTTAGTGGGATTAAGCATAAAACCTTTCTATACCCTTTGGCTAGTTTGAGAGACCATATATGTGAAAAGCCTATTGAGATTTTCTCCTTTTTTGCCTTTTTGCTTAATAAATATAGCACAACATCTTAAGTTCTTTTTGTCCATTGCAAGTGTTGTCACAAGCAATGTCAAGGTGCCTTGGTAATGACTGACTAGGAACTCTCATACAGTTATACTGAGGACATGCGCACTCCATTCTTTTAGTTTGTACTTGCTTTTGTCATGTTATTTTTACTATTGTAGTGAAATAAACTTATTTTAGTTAAACTAGAAGTGAAATTAACATGGTTTAAGATTTGTTTTTGATTTGCTCATTGCTTCTCCTATCACTCCAACCCAATGCCTCTCTCATCTCTTGATGCTAGGGCAAAAAAATGGCCCTTTACCAGTTGTCATCTACCCATTTGTCTATGCACCATAGACTAGAGGTTCCCGTGGAGCCCAAAGATCTCCGGGAGGCTATCCACAATTGTCATTAATTTGGAGGCCCCTTGGTTTTTCTATAATTTTAATTTTTTATTTTTCTATGTTCCATGGACGTTGATACAAGAATTGGATTCAAATGTATATCCAAAAATCCTACTCGGTAAGAGGAAAAAATTGAGATATGGGGATACTTAAGATGAAATTTAGTTAAACTAAGCCATACTTTTTTTTTATATCTTTAAATATTTTGTCTAAATATTTAAAATATATTAATAATATATTTTTTGTTAAGGTATTTCAGTATTAACAGCATTTGTTGAACCATCCCCAACTGGATGGTTTAGGACGTTTTGAGCCGTACCGATGGCAAACCAGAACGGTTCGGACGGGTAAATCAAAATACCGGACGAGAAAGAGGAAAAGAGAGGAAGGGAAAGAAGGGGAGGAAAAGATGGAACGGTGCCATTGGAGGCCGACAGTGGCCTGTCGAGACTGTCGAAAGGTCGTGGAAGCCTCCACGGCTTAGTGTCGCCTGATAGGATGTTTAAATGAGAGAGAAAGAGAGACGGAGAGCGATGATATCGGAGGGAGTACAGCCGGCGGAGAGGCTGCGGGAGGGCACCGGATGGCCATCGTGGCCACTGGGTAGCGAAAAACGCACGGACGGAGCCGCGGCCACAGAACAGGGGTGACCATAATCGGGATTTTAAAAAAAAATCTCGTGAAATAGGGGTGATCGCCCCTGTTTCACGTCCGCGGTGCTGCAAGCGTCGTTTGCACCGTATGGCAGCCAGCCGGCGGCCTCTCCAGCATCTTTCCCTTCCTCCTTTTCTTTCTTCCCCCCTCTCTCTCTGTCTCTCTCTCTTTCTCTCTTTTTTTTTTCCCCAGTTCCCTTCTCCTCTGTGTCAGTTCGCGTTGGTCCGGTTCGGTATGGCTCCATACCGGCTTGTACTGTCGGTCGGCCAGCACCAATCTTGGTTTCGATTCCGCCTTCCCTGCCAATATATATTATTTCTCATTTAAACTTTCTAATTAACTTAAAGATGTTAAAAGAAAAAATTGCAAAGTTATTTCAGTACCTACATCATTGACCAATCTCTAAAAATAAGAAAAACTCCTAGTGTTAGATGGCCAAACTCATGGTTGGGAGAGTTTACCTCTTCGCCAATCTTTAAAGGTGGCATCCAAAGACACTTTACAAGTATCCAACTGTTGGGTATGTGTATCTGATATGGAAGTTTGCAGCTGGATGTGAGTGCCTATGTGACATTGCTTGCTCTTTCTTAAAAGTTTTTCTCTTCTCTTCTCACATTACTCTTCCTTTTTTGCCCTCATTTGGAAGATCTTTTTTCTCTTATTTTCCTCTTTTCTTTTCCTTTTCATTCATGCTTCTGTCTTTTTCTACTTTTCTTTATTGTCTCCTAGTTAAAGCTTTTTTTTGGAATACGGATATATGATTTGAATTATGACTTAAGAGATTTACTTTTCTTAAATTTGCCACATTTTTTGCTTTGGAGATCGAACTTATAATAATGTGATTTCATTATCCCATTTTTAACTTGGATGATTGACATGTGATGAAATCATGCTATTGTTTTGTTTATTTTCTTAATCAATTATGCTCTAATGGTGAATTTGTTTTTTTCTTTACTATGTATGAATTGAAGAAAAATGAGATCGATTACATTATAGCTGGCTTTTTGTGCAGGGGCACAACAAGTTGGGTAGTCCATTACTCGTACTTGCTTAGTACTTGCCTTGGGGTGGGGTGAGTTGGGTAGAGTTAGACAAGGCAGGTTGGACGAATCAGGTCAGGTAAAATTGCTATTTTTTTTGGGCATACAAATCAAACAAATAAAAAAGAATATAAAAATAAACTGTAGTAGTTCACATAATATTAAACAAAATAAGAATCGAAGACATAGAACATAACAAACCAAAATTTTAACAATAATAGAAACATAACCAACAAAAATATTGTTGTTTAAGAAGTCAAATGTCCCTTAAAGGTTTAAACTAAGTAGTCACCTAAAAAAAGTGAACAACTAATCATCATTGCACATAACCTCTCACATGTTCAATCTTTTTCACCAGTAGAGCTATTAGAGCAAAGGAGGGGGAGGGGATTTGTGAAGAGTTATATATATATATCCGGATCGGGTTTGGGACGGGTTTTACCATTATCTATATATGCCCCGGATTCACTGCGGGTTAGACAAAACCCATCCCATTAGGGTTGGATATTTGATGAGGTGGAGTAAGTTTCAACCCCTACTTTTATGTTTTGTTTGCCCTGTTAAACAATGGGCTACCTAAGCCACTAGGCAATTTGCTTGGGCACCTAGGTGGTGCCCAATTAGTTAGGTTTCCTTGACTAGGGAATGCCTAGTCACCTTGACAATACATAGAGGAGAGGATATCTACTTCTTTTAAGTCTACATCAATAATTGGGCATCCAAATTGAAGATTTACATTGTTAATCATATACTACTAGAAATGTTTGCAAGCCTAAAAACATGTATTTGTTGGTTTCTAATTGCATTAAATGGACAAAAATGGACGGATTTCATGATACTAGTATGCTAAAATACACAAGAAAGCATTTAAATTGAGAATTTATTGATCATGATCCACATGTTTAAACATCTATTGATCGAAAAATTAATAGATTTTAATGCTTAGATCATAGCAAAACATGGTCTAATATCATCTTAACAATACGTTTTTCACCCACGATGCATGGTTTTAAAGATCAGCAAAATATATGATTTGTAGTTTTTGGGTGTTTGGTAGTATGGATCATGGTTAATTGTATGGATCTTTGATCTAGGTGCCCTATTGTTAGTTCTGGGCTTGAAAGAGTCGATAACCTCTTCTCTCAAAAGTAACATAATCCATCTCCCTCTCTCTCTATACATATACATAATTACATTGATGTTGCATGCTTGGGTGGATCGGGAAATTGGTCCACTCACCTTCAAAGTGAATGATAGGCCATCAAATTTCAAGGTCTAAACTGTTGAGCATGATTTAGATTATGAAAAGGGCTTAGAAATCAAAACTTTTATGTTTTGGTGGTCTCTAACCTAATCATCATGGGTCCAAATAGATGGATTAAATAGCATGATGCTATGCTTTACTATGATCTAATCATCAAAACCTGCTGAATTTAAATCTATCCCATAAAGTGGATTTTCAATTTATACGCATTATCATATATTTTACCACACTAGTGCACCGAGTACCATTCCTTCTGTACCAATATGATGTGTAGGTTATAGACCATGAAATCATATAAACTTTGGTTTCTATGCAGCATTTTGGATTTTGAATTGGGATAGCCCATCATTGATTTTGAAGGTGAGCAGACCAAATTTCCCAATCCACATGAGCACACAATAGTTATACACACACATGAATGGTAACATTTTTTCATGTTATATGGAACCTTTCAGTCATAATGTTAACCTTCTAGCAGTATATACTTGGAAGAAGAAAAGCTGGTGCATGCTTGGATCTAATGTTATGATAAATATTAAGAATCTGACATGACTGAAAAGTGTCATTACAATCCTCTGGTTTAGATTAGTTGGTCTATTAGGATTAACATGAGAATTTTAGCTTCTCTTTGATCATCCGAATTTTAATGCTTTGGATTCTTTCCATTATGTATTATTTGCTTCTGATCTCCTTCTTTCTTTCATCTTTTGATATTTTCTCCAATATTTTTATGTTCTTGCACTCTTAGTTTCTATAACCACTATGCACCCCAAAATATTTTCTTGCTTCATGATTGTTGATATGATTTTTCAATGGGTGTATGCAAAGCATATACAAAGTCTGTATATAAGTCTGAATGCTTAGTTCAAGCCATTCTAAAAGTCTGAATTGGTGAGTGCTTACAATATGTATTTTATGAAGTCGAACCTATTCTTAGTAGCATGTTCTTTCAAGCGAAGGCAGTGTTCAGTTATTTATCTATATGTTGCAAAGTTGCTGCAGATAGCAAACGAGACATGCTGAGAGAAGATGAGTTTCCTGAAATTAAAGTGGATTTTCAGGTGAGTTATTAATTCAGACTTCTGGTATCATTTCTTTTATGCAACTCTTGTTAATCTTATGAGTATGGTATTTATCATTTGTGTCATTGTGCAAGTTTGTTACATATATCTGCAAATTTTTTATTTGAAATTCTTTTACTAATTATAGAAATGGGATGATAATGTTTTTTTTTTCACAGGAAACATTCTTAGGGCATACTAGTCCAATTTCTAGGTGTAGATTTTCTGCTTCTGGAACCAATATTGCAAGTGCTTCTATGGATGGCACTGTCAGGTTAATATACACTAGATAATATACTAGAGTCAGATGGATTACTGATTCCTGCCTTTTCAGTTATATGTTCTTATTCATTCTTCTAAACACCTGTTGAAGGATCTGGACATATGACTCATCAACCCCGACATCCAGAAATGCTACTATATATTGTGGGGCCGAAATTATGTCACTTGATTGGGAATGCAGATCTGACCGTTTGGTAGGTCAAGTGTAGGTGCTTAACATGATTCATTCAAACATTTGTGAATTCATTTTTGGATAATTTTCAGCAAAAATTCATTTGTGGCATGTCTTTATTCTCTTGATGATAGCTGCTCGTAGGAACAGCTGATGGTGGCATCAAAGCTTGGAATGTTGATGCAAAAAGAGTTGTCTGTGATCTCAGCACTACAACAGAGTTTCCAAGGTTGCATCAAATATTTTTCTTTAGAATGTTAACTGGTGAAGTAATTTACATGTGAGCTATTTGACACTTTTTTATTGGCTGCAGTGTCTTGGATTTAAAGTGCAGCCCTGTGGAACCAATTTTTGTCTCTGCAGCTGCATCAAGACGGTAATTAATCAACAACAATGTTTCCATTGGGACTTTGCTTTATCTATTTCATCCTTGGACTCTGACAGAATTATTTGACGAACTGTCAAATGTGTTTTAATGTTCGGTAACTTGTTGAGTAGAACATACTGGCAAATGATAGAGTGATAGACTATTTCACCCTTGTTTTATTTTTTCCAAGCTGTAACATTTGAATATATGTCTTGTATGCATGGGCAAATCACATGGCTCTGGTGTATGGGGAATGCTATCCGAGATAATTAAAAATTGTTGTAAACCAAGACTTTTTTTTTTGATGACCCAAGTTTTTTGTCTACCAACATTGGAATGTACACTTATGCATGTGTGTCTGTATGTGTGAATTTATCTGTATATGTGCCCATGGGAGAGATAGGAGGTTTTTCTTTTGCGAAGGAATAGTGAGGCATAGTTCCTCTGGAGTCGGGAAGTCTGGAGTCATGCAAACATTTTTGTACAAATACATGCATTTTGTATGTGTGTAGAGAGAGAGATGCTTTAAAGTTCTAGGGCATTATTGACTTGGGCACTTTAAAGTTCTAGGGCATTATTGACTTAGGCATGCCAATGATCAATATGCATGGTGGGACATACAAGTTGATGATCAGGACCATTCACCATCGCCCACATTTCTGAAGTTCCTGTAAATGAAATACTATAAAATAGACTCGTAACATATACATCACATGATCACTACTTGAACAGATTTTTTATGATATAACAAAGCTGTATCTTAATGTTAATTGAGAACTATCCAGGCTATAACATACACACATTCATAGAGGGATTTGTGCAAACATTTTTGTACAGATTCATGGATTGTGTGGGTCTCTAGAGAGTGGGAGGGAATTGCTTTAATGATTGAGGGCATGATTAACTTAGTTATGTTGAATGATCAAAATGCAAGGTGGGACATACAGCTTGATGATCAGGACACTCTGTCATGATCCACATTTCTAAAGTTCCTGTAAATATCATTGTTTATGTTTAATATTGTATTTTTGCTGTCTAGATTTCCCTTTTGTTGCAACTAACTGTTTAAATATCTTTATATAATGATTATAGGCATGGCTCTAATAAACTTGACAAAGTGGGATTCGCTTCTTTGACTGTATGGAATATGAAAATGTGGAAGGCCATGGTATATGTGTTGCTTTAAGAACTCTGTTTGTAAAAACTATGCTTAGTGTTGTCTAACTAGAAGCATTTTAATTAATTGAATTATATTTTCTCTTATGAAGACAGTCCTTCCTCTTGGTGAAGATCCACCAGCAATTACTTCACTCTGCTTCAATCATAATGGAAAAATTTTAGCGGCCTCTGCAATAGATGGAATGATTCACATGTTTGGTATCCTTATTTGTAAGTCATATTCACCTAGGTTGCATTTTAGGAAATGAATGGAACTGTTTTCAGAAGTTTTTTTGTTTATGGCCCCTCTATGGTGCTGCTCCTTTTATACACATGTAAAGTCTGTGGTTGTTGCAGCTTGTTTTTGTAAATTTGAAGGATGTTTTTGTTTCACACATGAACCTTGATATGCATCTCCATTTAGAATACCTTAACCAGTCAAAGACATGTCTGCTGGCCTACAAATCACAGGATGGCCTGCCCATGATTCAGCTGTGAGCTCAGTGCTATTTGGACCCGATGAGACAAGCATCTTCAGTTTAGGCTCTGATGGAAAGGCAAGAACCATGTCTATCTTTATTTCTAAACTATGAACTTCATATTGGCCTGTTAGTTGAAGCATCTGCTTTCATGGCTAGTTTTGACTTGATGTCCTAGACTGTGCACTATTTTGTCACCTTTGACTGCCAAAAATCTTTTGACATGTTTTGCATGTCATTTATTGGCAAGTTTCTCACCCCATCCTTTGAGCTGACGGACATATGGTGTTCTAAAGAATGGTCTTGTGAAGCCTCAAGGAGTACATGGATCCAATGATCATTTTATTCTGAATCTTTATGTATCTAGTTCTGATAACCATTTGTTGATCGGTTGCATTTCCATGGTTTTAGGAAAATTTTACTTGTCATTCATGTTTCCTAAAATGTTTTACAATAATATATTATAGATATTATAAACTAGTGCATGGCTTGCAGATATTTGAATGGAGCTTGCAGAATCAAGGTCAGGTTCTTTGGTCGAGAGACTGCAGTAGGTACAGATGCCTCCGATGCAATAAGTCCTTTTTCTTTTCCTGCAGCATGTGTATAATTCCCAGCTAATTAATAACATTCCACACTTCATAGTAAGCTGCCAAAGCTGCTGCCACTGTCACTACATGTGGCAATTGACATGAACCATCCACCCTACTATCCTGCTCCCTTCCCCTTCCTCTTCTTTCTGATAGATCACAGACTTGATATCATTTCATCTCATGTGTGCAATGCTAACTGCAAAGAAAAAATTAGACATTGAAGGATATAGTAAAGCCAAGAGAGTTGCTACCACCAGTGTTGGATCAAGCATGAGCTGCTTATTTAGTGGAGCTTTTGCTTATTTGTTGTATTAGCTGCTGTTGAATCCTGTTGAATTTACGTTGTCTTTTTTTTCGTTACCTTAATGGAAAATTGTTCGGCACTTTTGTGCCTAACATTTCTCTTCAAAAGGAAAAAAAACTTGGCTACTTGACTTCTTTCTTCTTTTTGGACTGACTTGACCCCTGATGTGAAATGCACGAGGCTTTAATGAGATAGTCTGGCTGCACAACTTGGAATTAGGGTGATTTTTTAAATTGGATGGCTTGACTTTGTGTTGCAATGTATCTGTATGTGACCTTCCACTCATAAACCGTAGTCAACTTGGAACGTGGGTCATTCTATCAGGTCTTCAAGTTGATTTGAGCTGATGGAGGAACAAGTTAGATCAACTATCTGAATATTTGAACTAGAAGCCTTGCTTTTGTGTTTATGGTGAATTGCATTCTATAAATTTTAATATTATTAACTATTTTAATAAAATGATTAAGAGTTAGATATGAAAAATAGACGACAGAATACTTATATAAGTAATCACCCTCAACGTGTAGTTTTAGCAATGTGTTCACAAAAGATTGCATAAAGGCTTGCATTAATTAAACTGTTCTTTCTCTAAATAGGTTTTGCTATCCAGAGAGCTTGAAAATATGTAGGCATGAGATAGCTCTGGATGCTAATGGCAGGAGGTTGTTGGTGACATCGGGTTCGGTTAGATCCCCTATATACCAGGTGAGCATCTACTCTTCAAATTATCTTTTTCCCCTGCCTCCCCCTATTTTTTTCCTCTTTAGTTTTATGCCTGTTATGCTGTCATAGTTACTGATAGCATTAACATTTTTGTTTAGGTGCAAGGCCATATGAGCGGTCTACGGACACTTCCTCATACTGCCGCTGTAACAAGTGTGGATTGGCACCCAACACTTCCCATCTTTATCACTGGCTCTGCTGACCACTCGGTTCGAGTCACATCCATTCTTTGATGGCCTTTTAGCCCTCAGACTGCCTCTGATATGGAGTGGACTTAAGATGCTTAGGAATGCCGATTTTCTCATGAAATAGAAGAAGACTTCCTGGTTGGGATGGTATTTGATTGTCACCAACTTGTTCATACCACTGGTTAAGGGTAAGGGTGGCACTCAAGCTGTCCTAGCTCATAGCGTCCGGTTCAACTGTGGTACAAAGTGTTGGTCATGACATGTTGGCCATCAACATCGTGTTGCTGTGTCACTAGCTCCATTTCTTATTTGTTCGCATTTGTGTTTCTTGTATGTTAATAGTTTCCTACGGGAAGAATTAGTTATATTGTTAAGCATCTATGTATTGGTATGTATTCATTGAATACTCTTTCAAGTGGTAGATGCTGCTTAATTTTTCTGATTGCACATGGTGTTGTGCATCGTTGGATAGAAAGCAGTAATTTGTAACGGTTTTGTTGAATCACAGGTTAGATGATTGTAACAGGTGGTTTAAATTCTCCTGCATTGTCTCAAGGCATTATCTCCGATGGCACCTGAAGCGGAGACAATTTCATCATTGAATACCTGCACTGTCGGATCTGTCATAACTGTTTTTGCGAAATCTCAATTTTTGTCCGTATTGAACCCAATTTGGCTCAGCAGGATCCGTCGGTGGTCTTGAGTTCGATCACATTCTTCTCTGGAGTATAATTGCATTCCCTATTCTGTTAATAAAATATCCTCCTTGGAAAAACAAATTAAAAGAAAGGAAAGAAAAAAAAAAAGTTGGTGTGCATGTTACATGAGAGGGGGGATTGAGTTTGCTCGATCTTCTCTAAAGAATGTGGTGGGCATGATAACGTCAATAAATGATGGAAATGGTGGGCATGCTTTGGGTTCAGGTGCTTCGAGGATTGGACTATGAAGGCGTAGCATTTTATTAAAGAATACTTGTTTGGCATCTGCAAATCAAATGATGGAAGTTCTCCTATCTTCATCAGTTCATTTAAGGAGTAAAGATTGGAGTAATTACCATAACCTTCATTAAGGGGCTCCACTTTCAGACTGTTTGCCTATTCCAGCAGAACCTATGAAGACTGGAGAGACCCTTGAACTGAAGGGGTCGGAGGTGAGGGAGAGGGAGAGAAAAGCAAACGGATCAGCAGACACACACACAGAGAGAGAGAGAGAGCATGAAAAAAGATAAGATCCCTTTCCCTTTCACTATTCTAAAATATTAAACTAAGCTTTTGCTCTTTTACTTGAAGAGAAAAAAAAAAAACAAAAAAATCCCTTCTCCTCAAACTCGGGTCATATCATGTCTGCCGAAGACGAAGTCGACCGAGAGAGATTACTAATCGCTGGACAGCAAGACTTCAAGTAGCGGTCGTCGCTTCTGATACGTGTCTTCCCCCAGAGGGCTTTAATATGATAACAACCACCGAAAAATCCGGTATATCATAAAATTCAATCATGGTCAAGGTGTTAGTTTCTTCCCCTCGTTTCCAATAGTGCATGGATTCATACTTGTCCTCTCACTGCCAAGCTAGTTCAGTTGCGATAGTCTCGTGTTGCATTCTTCATGGACAGCGATTGCTAATTAACACACTGTAGGACGCACACAGTCTCCTTCAGTCTTTCTTACCTATCACGGCATGCATTAATTCAAGAAGACAATTCACTATCCCATGAACTTGTTGAAAATTATATGTGTCAACCGAGACCTAGTGAAAGTTTGCCTACCAGGTTGATGTGAGTTTTGAAGAAGGCTTTTGGCCCTGCAACTTGGAAATTCTTAAACCTACTTTTGTGGGGGCTTAAGCACGCTAGCTCTATCTCCATTCTCAAATTTCACTGTTATCCTTTTGTTAGTTGTAACACCATTTGCAAACTAAAGAAGATGGGAGCCTCCTTGATCATAGAAACGCTTAAAATACTAGAATGCTCCAATTTAACAGTCATCTCCAGCATATTCCAAAGACTTGCTGAAATAGATTTTTATGGGGGGGGTCAACTACACGTAGGCAGAGAGAGAGAGAGAGAGAGAGAGACCTCATGGTCTGAAAGGACATTGCCGGAGCTGGACGGCATTGGCCGTGATGCAGGGAACTGACGTTATGATCAGACTAATATTAAATAGACTGAACATAAATCTCAATCCTTCGTATCCAAAATTAAAGAACGTTTCAGCGTGTAAAGGAGCAAGTACTCATAGCCTTGTTTCAGCACATCTTGTCACGAAGTACCCATCACAATTAATTGCATTCCTTCCTCTTGATGAATGAAAACCATTTGATGGGACACCCACCGTTTCTCTTGACCAGCCTCGGGCACTGCACATGCCAATAAATGTAATGTCAAACTGAAAGCATCAAATTTTCTTCCTTAGGATACATGCCTCACATGCTAATAAGTTACGATATCGATTCATGTGAATAAAAGCAAGGAAGGGGGGAGTTTTAGATAACCAAAAGGGAGGAAATAAGATGAAAATTAAAACAACAACATCCACAATATGCACTCACATGTACGCAAACATTTGATAAAGGAATGTCCTTTTTTTTTTTTTTTTTGTTGAATTTGATGAAGGGATGTCGAATTCAAGGCTTCTCCTTGTAGAGAGTGGCTCTTTTAAAAGTTATGAATAATTTGTTGATTAATTATATAAAATTTATAGGTATTCTTGAAAATAAATTGTAAAAAGGTTTAGGATCATGTTCGGCCACCAAATAATCCCTCCTAGTTGTTTGATGGGGTCACTACCATCCTTCCTCCTCTCCTTCCTCTCCTTCTTCTTCTTCTTCTTCTTCTTCTTCTTTTTTTTTTTTTTTTTTTTTTTTTTTTTTTTTTTTTTTTTTGCATGTGTGTCACGTAGCTAATCTTGAACATCCGTTTTTTTTTTTCACCTCCACCAGTGATCTTATCATGATTTCTGAGATTATAGGGCCGTACAAAGAGATCCAAACAACTCTATTTGGGGACAACTTCCAGGCATCCAAACCAGCTCCAAGTATTTTAGAAGGCACTTTTTACCAAAAAAATATATATATATATTTTAGAAGGCACTGAAAGAGAAACAGGAAAGCGTAAAAGGTGAACAGAGTGAGGAAATAATTATATGTACTGTACCTATGATATAATAGGATAGAGGAGCTATAACATGCCATGGATGGAAGAAATGGTTGGAATATGAGGCTGAAACATGATTCATACCAAGTAAAGGTTGACCTAGATCCAACCTGGAGGTGAAACTGTGTATCCATCTCTAACCTAAAATGGAAAACTGAATCACTCAAATTTTAACTCAACCGGCTGCCACTAGTCAACCCCAACCTGAGATGGCTGAAGTTAACTGGTCAGTATGTGTAGTCGCTAAATTAGATGATCAATATTGTACGCCACTTGTGTTCAGGTTCTTTTCTTTTTTTCCCTTAGTTTTTGGTAGAAACCGGGGAACCCGATTAAAAATATGGGTTAGGTTTAGCTAGGTTTCTTTGTTGTGGTGGACACCCTATTACTTACCTAAACTTCCAATACAAGCCTGAGAAGATGGGTACACTTTAATTATTTCAATCCAACCCATATCAAAAATTAGTTTTAATTCAGATTGAGCAGCTGAGTTGGAAAGAGTTGCTATGTATTATTTGGGTAGGAGTTGGACCTCTTCAGCTATTCCAAACAGCACATGTTGCAATTTCCTCAAAGGGCACCAGCTTCTTTTTGTCCTTCCATGTGTGTGGTCCAGGCTGCATGTGAGATGGGGCCAAGTGGTTAGTGAATAGTCTCTTTTTGAAACAGATAGATGAACGGTACCAATCCTAAGAAAATCAGTAGTTAACCCAATCTAGATGATGGAGCCTAAAGTAATCTATATGTATGGAATTATGTATGTAGAGTTGTTGAAAACAATCGAAGGAGGGGAAAATAAGATAATATATCTAAAATAAAGAGCTAAACGAGTGCTACCCTCCTAGCTCCACCACTCAGTCTTATGTGGCAGTAGGGGAGTGGTTCATCATTAACTAAGAAGTCAGGACGGTCAGGGATACACAAAGATTTAGCTTTTTCTATTTATAAGGGTTTTACAACTTTTTTTTTTTTTTTTTTCAGTCAATCAAATGATTTATATTACTCGAGAAAAAAATATATCCGTAGGAATTAGAAAATAAAATATTACTATACTGAAATGAAAAGAAAGAGTAGCTGAACGTAGCTTTCTGAATGACTGTTTCTCCATTTATTTTCTTCACCTCTCGTAGTTCTTATTTGGTGTTTCCATTCACTTGTCTTGACTTTTTTTTCAGTGAGATAATATGTCACGTACCTTTCCAAAATATGGACCTCTTTCTCGCGCTCTACATGATCAAATCTTGATAAGGGAAAAGAGGTTTTATTACATGCAATGTGAGACATGGCAGGAGATATCATGTTTTATTTAACACAATATTTTTTTATATATAAATAATTAAATATTTTGCAAACAAGCAAAAGAAGTTACAAACTATAAAAAAACTCAAATTCCACCCCTTTAATATGCTTGTAGATTCAAAATTATTAAATAAATTTATCAATTTTCACAATAGTAATGCTAAAATATTTATGATTCAAGAGGGTTGTTGGATTCGATATAGACTATTCTGATCACTACAGAAGAACTAGATGAGTTTAGAAGTGAGATTTGCTGTATTAGAAAGTCGAATTAGATGCCAAATTTTTTGTATAATGCTTAATTGCAATGCTCTTTTTGTTGAAATCGAATAACTTTTCAAGTTCTACCATATGGTGCTATTTTTTAAGAAATAGCACATCAAGCAATCAAGATTACATTCCATTATTTGGGTCTCAAAATAAATCTGTCTATATAATTTTTTTTTTTCGAGAAAGATTTTGACTGAGTATACCTTTGAAACTAAGAAGAATTAGACAAAGTGGGCTAAAGATAAAATTGAGATGGAAGTAAAGAGACTTTTAGAATTTTACTTTTTTTATGATTATTTTTAATAGTTATATTTATTTCAAGAAATCATATTTTTTTTAAATAAAAAAATTCAATTCAAATATGCAAGAATGGACGTTGCTAGTATAACTTAACGCTACGTAAATTAGCTTTGTAATTCATAAATAAAAAAAAATATATTTATTTTTTTTGAGAAATTTAATAATAAAGAAAGATGTGAACCGAATTTTAAGACACTTCTTCTGGCGCAAATATTTATCAGAGGGCCGTTTACTTGAGCATATGGTGCCTCTCCAGCAAGCTTCCCACTGCCCAGTCACGTGAATGCATGGGGCGAGTGTTAAAAGTAACCTAACTTGCTAGCCACGATAGATGTGATCTTAATTTTAATTAATTAACCACTTATGGTAACAAGAAGAGAGATCAACTTGAAGATGGCCTAATACCTCGACCTTAACTAATTAGTTGCTAATTTTTATTAATACATCTGTACATGTATAATATACATGTATAGTTTTGCTTCTGCTTCTAGCTGTTCTTCCGATCTCTTCTATTTATTTGCGCTGTATTGATATGCAATTTCCCATCAAAAGTTGAGAAACATGATCTCAAAGAGACCGCCTTTCACTAGGAGGACATTGATGTTAAAGTTTAGGAGATGTATTCCCAAGTCATTCTTCCATCATTGTCAAATTAATATTGGTGGCGCTTCTATACTATTTTTTTTTTTTCCAAAAAAGGGCTATTATCTACTTATGATCTCTACAATCCAGGATGCTAGGAACTGGGGTGTCTAGGAAAGTCCTAATCTTCGTATAAAATGAATGTGCCCAGACTCGAATCTACATTATTTATCAGCCTAAGTTTTTTCATATATGTTGCGGCCAATCGCCTCGTCGTCCGATCGCCGGGGGACGTGCACCTGCAAAAACGAAAAGTCCACACTGACCGGAGGCGGCTCCGGTGGGGACCCTCCGACGGTCAAGTCAGAGAGGTGACTGGGCAACAGTGAAATGAAGACAGAGAGCTCGATCGAGGGAGAGAGAGGGAGAGAGGAGCGAGCCTGTGTTTTTGGGAGTCGAGAGGTGGGAGGGACGGAGCGGATCGATCCCTTGCACTGTTGCCTTCCCCGGTATATATAGTGGAGCACGGTATGGCGCCGTCATTAATGGCGCGGACAAGTGAGGAACTGTCAACTCACTGTAGACTGTCAGGGTCGCCGTGAAGATGTCACATCGCCGTGGGGGCTGTCAAATCATCAGGGTGGACAATGCCCCTGGCAGGATAATGCCCCAAAATGGCCGTGCCGCATGTTGCTGTCAGAGCTGACAAGGTCTGGCGGCTGTACGGCGATTGGAGGAGTCGGCCGACCCTAGGTCGGCGGCCAGCAGAGTGGCGTCGGGGTTTCCTCGTC
>NC_025996.2:4353162-4460384 GCF_000442705.2 Elaeis guineensis | reverse complement strand
AGCTCGGCCACGTTCTCGAACTCCCTCCAAACACAAGCGTATCCAGACTCCTCCCCGGGCTCGTAGGCAGAGGAGCCCGGACCACAGAGTTCGGCGGAGCTCTCCCTGAGAAGATTCCATAGCTACGTCCCTCTCAACACATCGAAACTCAAGTGCTGATGGAGGTTAGGGAGCAGCTACCAAGGCCGAAAAGGATGCACACACACCCGGGAAGCATAATCCTAACAAGTTCTGCCTCTATCATCGTGACCACGGCCACGACACGGAAGAGTATATTCAACTCCGAGATGAGATCGAGGAGCTCATCAGATTGAGGTCGGCTCGACAGATTCATTCGACGCCAACCTGAAGGTAGAGAAGATCGGCCTAGGGCCCTGCCGCAGCCGGAGCCGCCAAGGAGGGAGGAGCAGCCTGAAGATTGGCCTCTAATTGGATATTCAACTCCATCTTAGGAGGACCCGACAGGGAGCAGACCTTCCATGGCTATAGGATCCAAAAATCTGGATGTATTACCAATAGCTTTGGTCTTAAATAAAAATTTTATATTTGCATATTTATCCTTTTGGCATGAACTTATAACGACAGAAAGTAACTCCCTCATTCAATCGAAATTAAGCATGTTAGGAACAGAAAGAAAACCTCGTCCTAACATGAACAAAGTCAAAGCCCCAGTTACTTAAAGACCGAATGGAGGAGAGGCCCTCGCAACGGCCCTTATGCACCCCCACAGCCTTGTTAGGAAACAGGAGGAGAACCTCATCCTAACATGAGCAAAGTCGAGGCCCGGTTACTTAAAGATGGATGGGGAAGAGGCCCTCGTAATGGCCCTTATGCGCCCCCACAGCCTTGTTAGGAACAGGAGGAGAACTTCCTAACATGAGCACAGTTGAAGGCCCGCTTACTTAAAGATCGGATGGAGGGAGAGGCCCTCGCAACGGCCCTTATGCGCCCCACAGCCATGTTAGGAACAGGAGGAGAACCTCATCATAACATGAGCAAAGTCGAAGGCCCAATTACTTAAAGACCGGATAGAGGGAGAGGCCCTCGCAACGGTCCTATGCGCCCCCACAGCCATGTTAGGAATAGGAGGAGAACTTCGTCCTAACATGAGCAAAGTCGAAGATCCGGTTACTTAAAGACCAGATGGGGGGGAGAGGCCCTCGCAATGGCCCTTGTGTGCCCCCACAGCCTTGTTAGGAACAGGAGGAAACCTCGTCCTAACATGAGCAAAATCGAAAGCCTGATTACTTAAAGATCGGATGGGGGGAGAGACCTCGCAACAGCCCTTACGCGCCCCCACAGCCCTGTTAGAAACAGAATGAGAACCTTGTCCTAACATGAGCTGAAACTAGTTGTCGGGAACAAGAGGAGAACCTCGTCCTGACACAAACAAAGACCCAGTCGATCAAGATCGGACGAGGAGGAAAGCCTCCTCAACAGCTCCTCTACGCTCTCATGACCCCGTTAAGAGTAGAGGGAAAACCCTCACTCGAACACAAAAAAAAAGGAGGAGATGAAAAGGAAAAGCGACGAGCTACACCAGCAATAAGTGAGAAACAAACTACATCGAAGATCCGAGGGACCTCGTCTCAACAAGGAAGGATATCCTTATCAAAAATCTCTCAGCCACTAAAAGGAAACTCGGCACAGACCGAGGAGAAATCGACTTCCTCAAAGTAACGAGAAGTTTGGATCCCCAAGCTCGAGCACCGGAAGGAAGCGTCAAACTCAAATGGCCTCGAAAAGACCTACGGTCATGAACAAAAAGGAAAATCAACGCGACGACGATCGGAAACCTTCAAACAACGTCGGCATCGAACAAGATAAAAGATAAAAGAAATTCGGTAAACAACGACTCAAAGCAAGAATAGATGAGGAATCACAAACAACGCCGACGCCAAACAAGACGGAAGACAAAAGAAGTTCGGCAAACAATAATTTAATACAAGAATGGATAAGGTAATGGAAATTTTCTTTTTCATTTCATTAGTGAAGTGTATATTACAAAGCCTTGAAGGCCAAAGAGAGAAACAACAAGAAAGAAAAGGAATACAAGGCGAAAGAGCTCCAAGGAAGCTCGGTACCATCAGACTTCGAACTCTCGATTTCAGCCATCGTCGAGGATTGCTTTAAGTACCCGACTTCTCTTCCAACTCCCTTTTGGATTAGCAATTACTCCAGCATTATCTTCGAAGTACATGTAGCCGCCGTCCTTTTTGCACCATGGCTTTCGCTGCCTCACAATGATGGCGGGCATAACCTTCTTCCTGAGATCGAATTTCCCTTTCTTTCTGACTTCTTCTTCCAGTCCCCTTTGGCTCCCCCCCCTCCGCAAGATTGGGAAGTACTCGTGCTCGAGGATGTGTCACAAACGCGGGCTCTGGGCGATCGAGGCAAAATGCGGCAAATCTGTCTCTTCTACCCTCGCCTTCTTCGCCAACCCGGAAGCTGCAGCGCCTTCCTCTTGTGGACTTGGACTCTTGGCTGACATCCAAGCCGCATCCGCGTCCATATCGGCAACGAAGGAGGGACCGAAGGAACTCCCATGCAAAGTGAGATCCCCGAAGGGGGGAGGCAGATTTAAATAGGCGACAGGGTCTGGTGCAATAATGACTGCAGGACTCCTCTGGCCAGTCTATAACTGCTGCGTGGCCCACTCACTGTGGCAAGCAGCTGGAGGTGGCCGACAGTTGGTAAAACCATTATTGCACCGTACCTGGGCAGCGCTCCAGTGGAAATTCTAAAAAGAAAAAATCTTTTTCGAAGAGGCTCTAGTACCAGCATGCCGAACGTCAAAATATCTGGTAACCACCGAGTGCAGAAATCGAGGAGGGCAACTTCAGTCGTAAGAATTTCTCTATACTTCCTTCATTCGGAACCCGAACTCGAAAGTAGGGGGACTGGTGTTGGGTATAAAATATCCCCGATCGAAATTTGTAAAAAACCGACCCTTCCTGGACTTTTCTGGCTTCCGACCTTGTGTAGCATCTCTCTAAACCCCTCGACCGTCCGAGCTTCTGGACTTCTCTGACAATGAGCTTCTCCATCCATCTACCGGGCCGCTCCAAAGGCTCTCTTGGCCTCACTATCAGCCGACCTTCTACAGTGATCAACTATTCTTCGAACTTCTTTCGAACTTCGTCAATATCCGAACTTCTTCGACAACGAGATTTCTACAGTAATCAGACTCCATCCAAGCTTCTACGGTGGTCGACCGCCTTCGGATTCCAATCGAGCTCCTGCGAGAGTCAAACTTCTACTACGAGCGGTCTACTCCGAACTTCTACTACGAGCGATCTACTCCAAACTCCCACAGTGGGCGGTCTACCCCGGATATCTACTGTAAACAAATTTCATTCGAGCCTCTACTGTAAACACATTTCTTCCGAACTTCTATTATAGGTAGACTTCAGCCGAGCTTCTTCGTAGCCGGATCCCAGACGAGCTTCTACAATGGGACAGGACCCACCGGCCAGGTCGCTACTCCGAGCTCCCCCGACAACCGACTTCGACCAAGCTCCTATAATAAGCGATCTTCTTTCAGCCTTCTACAAGAACCAGACTCCGTTTGAGCTTCCATAGCGGATGGATATCGGATGAGCTTCTACGATGAATGGACTCCGACAGCTGGATTTCTACAACGATCGATTGCCTCTGGTGTCTGCCGAACCTCCCCAACGCCATCCGAAGTCCACCACCGGCCGACCCTCCGCCAGATTCTTCATGAAACTGGACTTCTCCAGCGGATAATCTTCAGACGAGCTTCCACATCAGGCGAATCCCAGACGGACTTCTCTAGCAATCGGATCCCTACCGACTTCACCAACGAAAAATCTCCATCCGAGTTCTACGACAGATGACTCCCCACCTGTGGCATCAGCGCCTGAGGTGTCCGATAATAGTAGACTTGTCAGCAGCCTCGAAAACATTCGAGCTTCTCCTAGATCGATGGGATAGAGAGCCATTCCACTCCATCAGACATCCCAGCCGAGCTCCAACCGACAGATTCGAACTCTCCGGCAAGTCACGACAACGGCCACTATTCTACTCCACTCTCTGCAACAGATTCCGCATGGCTCCACCACTCTCTGACGAGTCGCGACAACGGACACCACTCCACTTTTTCTAACAAACTCTACGTGGCCCTGAACGACCCCTGACGCCACTACTCTCCGTAACAAACTCCGCACAGCTTTGAAAGGCCCACTACCATGCGGTTACAGATGTCGCTGTCAATCAGTTACACTCTCCATCTATAAAAAGGGACCCCCAGATACGTTCTTCTCTAAGCTCTAAATCTCTATCCCAAAACTCTACTAAAATTTTCACTCGAGCACTCCATTTCTGTTGAGGCAGAGTACTGACTTGAGCATCGAAGGATCTTGTCGGAGCACCCCCAACTCCGGTTTAGACTTTCCTTGCAGGTCCCGACGGCGATCGCAGTCATCTCAACTCCAGCAACTCCGACTTCGATGAAATTCTGCACCAATAATCATAATTTCAAATTATACTTATCATCTTAAATTCATGAAATTTCTTAAGTTCTTCTTATCAACCATGAACTATGACCATATTTTCCCTGTGGCAGGGTCATAATACCGCGTATCTTCTTGCGGTGAGCTGCCAATCATCTGGCAGCAAAGTCCTTCGAAACTGCTGGTCTTTCTGACGGTTTGTCGTTGGTCTCTCTAGCGACATGTCGCTGGTCTCGCTGGTGATATAAACCCTCAGGACAAATCAATTGCCAACATATATGCCTCCATTGGTGGGATCTTTTACATAGTCAGGTTGTTAATTTCATCATCTTTCAATTCATATATTATTTCAAAAATAATATAAATAAGTGTATATTCGAGTCAAATCAATCGTATCATTCTTTATGATCATACATCATCATAATAATTTTCAACAAATATCTTCCATCATAAATAATTTTTCATAATTATTTCAATCATAATTAATTTCAACAAATATTTTCAATCACAAACATGCCATGAATTTATATAATTCAAATTTATAATTTATCAGATAAATTCAATAAAAATAAAACACTACTTATCTCAAAAGAAAATCCAAACTAGGGATCCTAGAAATCTTGAAAATCTTTCTCTGAACCTAATATGTCAAATATCATATTTTTGATCAAAATTTTATCAAATTAAAAAAAATAAAAAAATTTCTAAAATTCAATGTCCTCACATGGATCGACTAGATGACAGTGTCCAAGATTTTTGGATTGATCCATGTAAACTCTTCCTGTATTATTATTATTATTATATTATTATTATTATTATTATTATTTTTAAAATCTATCAATCTTAAAAAAATCCAAGGGAGAGAGAAGAGAGAGAAAGTCTCTCTCTCTCCTTCTCTTTCTCTCTCTCCCTTTTTTTTTCTCTTTTTCTTTTTCCTTCTTTTTTTCTTTTCTTTTCTTTTTTTTTCTTTTTCCTTCTTTTTTTTTTCTTTTCTTTCTTCTCGTATTCTTCCCTGGCCGAAATAGGGGACCGACCGTTCCCTCCTTTTGATCGATTGTCTGGACCACACCGGCACGGCGAAGGCCGGCGGCAGGGGAGCAACTCTCTCGAGTTCGGAGAGGCCAAGGCCGGCGGTCGGCAGTGATCACCAGCGTCAGAAAATCAAAGAGAAGAAGAGGACCAACAAGGGGGTCCCTTCTCCGATGAAATCCGGCGACACCCATCACCGGCAGTCATGCACAGAGGCACGGAAAAAAGGAGAGAGAAGAGAGGAGAGGAAAAAGCTTACCTCAGCCTCCGGTGATCCCGTCGGTGAGAAATCGCGGCGAGCACAAATCAAGGGGCCGCGGCTTCAATCGGAGAAATCAGGGAGGAAGAGAGGAAGGAAGACTGGTGGGAGGTTCTTAAGAAGGGGGAAGGTCTTTTTATAGAGAGCCTAGGATCTCTAGTGGTCCTAGGACTCCCGATCTACAGTGGCTCATCAGAGAAGAAGACTCCTATCGAGAGTCTTCTTCTCGATTTCTCTATTTTTTTTTTTTAATTGGATTTGGGCTTGGATCTTCTCAATTGAATTTTGAGCTTGGTCACGACAGAAAGCCTCCAGACTACCTCCACCTAAAGTCATTTGGGTGCCTATGCTTCCTATGCCTTCGTCCTTACTCTCCCACTATGTTAGACTTTCGATCAACTCGCTGCATATTTATTGGCTATAGTTCGTCCTATGCAGGCTACGGGTGCTTAGATCCTATCTCCGGACGTGTTTACGTATCTCGACATGTCGTCTTCGATGAAACGGGTTTCCCATATTCCTCCCTCCTTGCTCCACTTACCTTCCCTATTCCACCTGTTACGCCTACTAATAACGTTGCAGATTAGCTGCTTGGTTTGGCCTTTCCCCTCGGCAACCCTCTGACGCAGTCTGGGTCCATGATGCACCATCCACTCGGGATCATCGCTCGTCTTCGCTGTCTCCACGATCATTACTTCTCCTTGCACTTTTCCACTACCAGTCCTCCCCAACACCCAACTACCGCCACCGCCCTCCTCTGCTCCTTCCAACTCCAACGCCCGATCTGCCCCTATGCAATCGCCCAAACCCATTCCCACCACTGTCACACGCACCCATCCATGCAAACCAGATCCCATTCCGGCATCTTTAAAGAGCTTCTATTCGGCTAAACATCCTCTGCCATTGCTCTATCAGCTGCAGGTATCCATGAGCCTTCTGGCTTCACGCAGGCATTCAATGTTCTCGAGTGGCGGCATGCCATGGATGAGAAATTCACAGCCATCCACAAATAGGTACCTGGACATTGGTTCCTTCCACACCTGACATAAGCATTGCTGGGTGCAAGTGGGTTTACAAAGCAAAACGGAACCCAGATGGCCGTGTCCTTCGGTCCAAAGCTCGCCTGATCGCGAAGGGCTTCCATCAGCAGCCTGGTGTCGACTTTTTGGAAACCTTTAGCCCGATTGTGAAGCATACCACCATCCGAGTCATCTTATCTGTTGCTATCACCTACAATTAGCCACTTCATCAGCTTGACGTGGAATGTGCGTTTCACCATGGTGACCTTCACGAAATCATTTTTATGTCTCAACCACCAGGATATTGCTGATCCCAACCTTCCCACACACGTTTGCAAAATGCGAAAATCCATCTACGGTCTACGTCAAGCGCCACGAGCCTGATACTAAAAATTTAGCACGTCTCCCTATGACATGGGCTTTATTATGAATGTGTGGTGCTCCCAAATCTTGGAAACTATAAAAGAAGAAGGCTATAAAAAAAAGTCACAGTCAGCTTCGAAAGACTAGAACCAGATATGAGTCCTAGGACTAAGATCGGAGAGATCCTAGACGAAGGTTTGTTTCTATAGTAGAGGAACCGACTCGGATCTAGATGGAGTCGACTTAAATCTGGTTGAGCCAGCTCGGGTTCCTGAGAGAGCCGGCTCGGATATGGAACAGAGAGCAGATTTCGCTGGTATGCTCGGTGGCACGAAAGTTGAGCTGGCTCACGGTCTGACCAAATCGGCTCAAATTGAAATATATTGGTATATAGATTTTGATTTCGGCTAGGATTTATTTCAATCCTAGAGGTCTTGAGATCTTAAGGGGTTAACTCAAGGGCTTAGACTGGGATTAAGTCCAATGGGTAAGAGCATGTGAGACATAGATTAGACATAGTTCAATGAGTACTTTCATGTATTGGATTTAGCTAAGAAAAGTTTTTGGCCTAGCATAATGGCTATCTATAAATATATATAGATTGTATTAGGATTTTATAAGGTGATTGAGTGAACAAAAATCTTTTTTCCTTAATTTTCTCTCCCTCTCTAGTTCCAACGTCGAACCCTACCATCCTTTTCTCTTTTTGTCGATTGCTGGAGTAACATCCAGGTTTCACATGAGATATTTATGATTAGATACGAAGGAGGTCGTGCCGGAGTTTTCGTTTCAATTGGTATTAGAGCATGGTTACATGGAGGAAAGAAAAAGATGTTGAAATCAGTTTTCAGTCCAGATTTCTGCAGCACCCAGATTTTTCGTTATTTTCTTTCTTGTTGCTTCCTTGGTTGAGGTGATCTCTTGGTTAGGTGGAGGGTTTTGACTCAAAAAAAGGTTGGAAGAATGTGGAGGAGATCTGTTTCAAATCTTATCTGTTTTGAGGTATGAGGTGTGTATTGCTGAAGGGTTAAGACAGGTTAGTTGCTTGAAGGTGGAGATGGCTTCAAGTAGTTTTAAGGCGGAGTTCGAGAAGTTCAATGGCAAGAAAAATTTCACCTTGTGGCAATAGCGGGTGAAAGATTTGTTGGTGCAGCAACGGATCTATAAGATTTTAGTACAAGAAAGATCGAAAAAGATCTTTGTTGAGGATTGGAAGGAGTTGGAGGAGATTGCCTTCAGCATGATCAGGATGTGCTTGATGGAGCAGGTGTTACTGGAGATCAGCATGGAGACCACGGTGAGAGATCTTTGGGAGAAGTTAAAGAAGATGTACATGAAAAAAAATATGACAAATAAACTCTAGTTGAAGAAGCAGTTATACAGCTTGTGGATGTCCGAAGGAGGTGATCTGGTTGGTCACATCCAGAAGTTCAATCAGGTATGTTCTGATTTGTTGAATATAGATATGAAGATTGAGGAAGAAGATCGAACGTTGTTGCTGCTGTGCTCACTCCCATCGACGTACGACGGTCTGATCACAACCTTGGTACAGACAAGGAGTCCTTGGAGTATGAGGAGGTTGTGGGTGCTCTAAGGTCAAATGTGTAGTGGAGAAGATCTACAAAGGAGACTACTTCGGAGGTGTTCGCTATTCATGAAAGACAAGGAAGGCCTAGGAAGAGAGAGAAATTCAGGATAGATCGAAGAAGATTTTGAAGTGTTATAGGTGCCACAAGATTGGACACTACAAGAAAGATTGTCCGTTACGGAAGAAAGGAGGAGGAGAGAGGGACTCAATCAGGACAGTCACTAAAGTGAAGGGACAGATGATTTCTTAGTAGTTTTGAAGGAGCCGTAGGGTGCGAAGGGTCCAAGATGGCTTCGAAGAGGTCCGCGAAGTGTGGAGAGTTCAAAGGAGCAACGATGGAGGTCGAGGCACAGCTGGGACATAGGCAGCTATGGGACGCAACAAAGATACGATCAGGTGAAAAGTGGTTGTGGAGTCGCGGCACGGATGCAGCGAAAGATTCGAGACATAGGCGGTTGCATGGAGTGACACAGAGATAGGAGACAGACAGCAGTGGACCATATGGATGGCATAGAGACAGCTGGGAGACAAACAGCTGCAGACTGGAGGAGCGGTATAGAGACAGCTGGGAGACAGATAGTTGTGGATCGCAAGATGAATGCAGTCGAGATACAAATCGGCATAGGACTGCAACAAAGGCACGATCGGAGAGAGGCAGCTGTGGAGCTATAGCACAAGCACAGTCATGGAGATAATGGCTGTGGACTGTGGCACAAGTGTAGTTGGAGAGACAAACAGCTACAGAGCTGCAACAGGGGCACAGCCGGATACAGGCGGCTATGGACAGATGTGCAGCTGGACTATAGGCAGTTGTAGGATTGTGAGATCTAGATAGAGGTTGTGGAGTATCGGGATCGAGGAGGATATCTTAGAGGACACAGGCTTCGAGTTTCTTGGTGGCGAAGGCATGCAGGGTGTGGGTTTGATGCACAGGGCATGGTGCATGAGATCCATTTTAGTGACAGTGGATATGGATGCATCAGATGCATGAGCATGAAGTACTGAAGGACAATTGACACTGATGGGTGCCAAGAGACAAGCAAGGCAGTAGAATCGTGCAGGTGGATTGTGCGGGATTTGCCAAGGCTTGGGGCATCAAGATGGAGATTGTTGTGAATATGTGGTGCTCACAAGCTTTGGGAGGCTATGATAGGAGTCACAACGACAATTCTGGAAGGCTAAAATCGAGTATTGAGTCCTAGGGCTAGGATGGGAGAGGTCCTAGGGTGAAAGTCTGTTTCTGTAGCAGAGGAGCTGACTCGAAATTGGATGGAGTCGACCCGGACTGGATCGGTCAGCTCGGGACCCTAAGAGAACCAGCTTGGATATGGAACAGAGAGCGGGTTTTGCTGGCATGCTCGATGGCACGACAGTCGAGCCGGCTAGAGGTCTAATCGAGCCGGCTCAAATTGGAAACATACTGGTGCGTGGATTCTGATTTCGGCTAGGATTTGTTTCAATTCTAGGGGTCATGAGGCCTTGTTTATTAGGTCTTAAGGAGGTTAGCTCAAAGATTGGGGCTGGGATTAAGTCCAAGGGATGAGAGTATGCGAGACATGGATTAGACATGGTTCGGTGAGTACTTTTATGTATTGGTTTAGCTAAGGAGTATTTTTGATCTCGCCTAATGGCTGTGTATAAATATACATACGTTGTATTTAGGATTTTATAAAAATGATTAAGTGAATAAAGATCTTTTCTCCCTAATTTTCTCTCCCTCTCTGATTCCAATGCCAAACCCTAGCATCCTTCTCTCTTCTTTGTCAATTGCTAGAGTAACATCTAGGTTCCACGCGAGGTGTTTACGATTAGATACGGAGGAGGTCATATCGGAGTTTTCGCTTCAAGCTTCACCACCTCCAGCTCCAACCCCTCTTTATTTATCATCGTGATGGCCACTGCACTACCTATTTAATTTTGTACGTTGACGATATCATACTCGCCAGTACTAGCCTACCTGTGCTCCACCACCTCATTCAGGATCTATAACAACAGTTCCACATGAAAGACATGGGCTATCTTACTTCTTGGGTCTTCTAGTGCAATGCACAGCAGATGGCATTTATCTCAACCAAAGCAAATATGTTATCGATCTACTCAAGCGGACTGATTTCTTAGGCTACAAAGCAATGACCTCCCCTGCATCCACAAAAAGACTCGATTGTACCAGCACTTCGTTGGAAGACCCTCACCTTTGTCGCACATAGTAGGAGCCTTGCAATACATTACTCTCATCAAAGCCAGATATTGCTTTCTCGATCACCCAAGTATGTCAATTTATGCACACCCTCATGACGTTCACTTCCGGACAGTGAAACAAATCCTTCGATTCTTAAAGGCACTCTCAACAAAAGGTTGTTTCTCAAAGCGGGTCCACTACAATTACATGTATTTTGTGATGCGGATTGGACAGGTAGCCCAGTTGATTGGTGATCCACCAATCGGTACGTTGTGTTCCTTAGCAGGAATCCAATCTCGTGGTGTGCTAAGAAATAGTCCATAATTGCCTGTTCCTCCACAGAAGCTGAGTATTGTTGTCTTGCTCACACCATGCTGAAATCTTCTAGTTGTGTTCCCTATTTACAGAACTTGGGATCTCTCTCCCCATACGACCTGTTATCCACTGTGATAATATTTCAGCCATTGCCCTTACTCACAATCCGATCTTCCATGCTTGTACAAACATGTTGAGGTCGACTATCATTATGTCCGAAAAAAAGTTGTTCGTAAATTGATTGATATTCGATATATCTCTCCCTGGATCAGATTGCCGATATATTCACCAAGGACTTACATTCACACCGTCTACAGCTGCTGCAATGCAAACTAAGCCTCCAAGAGCTCAATTTAAGGGGGATGATAACGATTCCCTTCAGGAGAACCACCTGACACATCACCTGAACCTCCGATGCTATGTGTATACTCATCCATTTATTCTATTATAACTTCCTGCTCACTTCGTGGGCTTTGTTTTCTTATGTAACAAACTATACATATTATAAATACACTATAATAGAGAGGGCTATTGAATGAGCCTTTCATTCCACTCCACCTTTTGTACGTGTTTATGTAGTGGGAGGCTAAGGATTTGAAGAAAAACTTAAATTTATTGATGAGGTGGTAGGAGAGAAAGTGGCAGAGGTGCAAGGAAGTCAGCGGGAGAGGCGAAAGAGGAGAAATGGGACCTAGAGATGAGGATGGAGAGAGAAGAGAGTGGGAGTCAGAGATCAATCCCAGATCCATAACCTATTTTTCAAAATTAACCAGACTAGCTCTGGGCCCTAAATCAGCATAATTGTAGGCCTTGAATGAGCTTGAGCCCGGAACGAGCTAAAGGTATATCTAAGTGTTGGGATACCCACCGACCGCCGACCGACTATCGGAGGGCCCGACCGGCTGGCGGCCGACCGACCGACCGACTATCGGAGGGCCGACCGACTGGCAGCCCGACCGACTAACCAACGGCCCGACGGACGACTCTGACTGACCGATCGTAAGTCGGGCGACAGGCCGACGGACGCCATCAGCGGCTAACTGCGGCCATTCCACGGTCCGTTCCCGACCGACTAAACCCAGAGGTCCGGTAGCCGACCCACATGAAGCTCGCCGACCGACGGAGGAGTCCGACGCCACTCTGCTGGCCACCGACCCTGGGTCGGCCGACTCCACCAACCGCCATACGGCCGCCAGACGTTGTCAGCTCTGACACGGACATGCGGCACAGTTACCTAGGGGCATTGTCCCGCCGAGAACCGGGTCAACCCTGGTGATTAGACGGCTACACGGCGACATGACATTTTCACGGCGGCTCTGACAGCCTACAGTGAGTTGACAGTTCCTCACTTGTCCGCGCCATTAATGATGGCGCCATACCGTGCTCCACTATATATACCGGGGAAGGCAACAGTGCAAAGGTCGATCCGCCCGTCTCTCCCACATACGCAGGCTCGCTCCTCTCTCTTTCTCCCTCTCAGAGCTCTCTGTCTGCATTTCACTGTTGCCCAGTCACCTCTCTGACTTGACCGTCGGAGGGTCCCCGCCGGAGCCGCCTCCGGTCAGTGCGGACTTCCTTTTGCAGGTGCACGCTTCCCGGCGATCGGACGACGAGACGATTGGCCGCAACAGATTGGCGCGCCAGGTAGGGGACAGCATGACAAAGACAAGAGCTCAACGATCGAGAGTCACTGGGTCGGCAAGGCGCTCTTCCCGCCGGGAAGAGGCCTCTCCACCACCACCGGCGGCGGAGCCTAGCTCTCCGCACCCTGCAGTGACCACGGAGGCCCAGATTGCGGCCATCGTACGGCAGATGACCGTACTGACCGACGCAGTCAAAAGCCTCCAGCAACAACCCGCGGCCCGGCCTATGCCTTCCAGGAGCAGCCGCCGACGGTCGCGCCGACCCCTGCCGCCTCCAGGCGAGCACTCCCAACAGCGCTCCCACGGGGAGGAGGAGGGTCGACCTCGGCGCGACGACCGACGGTCCCAGCGGCCCTCTCCTTCCCCGTTGGAATGGGCGAGGAAGGAAAAGCGGCCGCGCACACCGTCGGCCTCTCCTTCAGAGTCTTCCGGAGGCTCCACTCCTGGGGTCTCCCAGCATCGACGAGCGGACGACTACGAGCGACGGTTCGAGGAGATCGACCGCCGACTCGCCCAATTGCAGATGGACGGCCAGAAGTCTTCGAACGACGTCGACTTCCAGACCGCCCAACCTCTCTCCCGACTGGTCCTCGACGAGCCGATTCCCAGTCGGTTCAAGATGCCGCACGTGGAGCCCTACGACGGCTCCACCGACCCAGTCGACCACCTCGAGAGCTATAAAGCTCTCATGACAATTCAAGGGGCAACCGACGCTCTTTTTGCATCGGCTTCCCCGCCACACTTCGCAAGACTGCCAGGGCTTGGTACTCCGGTCTTCGATCGGGCAGTATCCATTCCTTCGCGCAGCTCGAGCACTCGTTCGTGGCCCATTTCAGCACCAGCCGAAAGCCGCCGCGAACGTCGGATAGCCTTTTCTCCCTCAAGCAGGGGGAAAACGAGACGCTCCGACACTTCGTGGCGCGATTCAACGCTGCCACGCTCGAGGTCCGGGACCTCAACGAAGACATGGCGGTTTCAGCCATGAAGCGGGGCCTGAGGTCGTCCCGATTTACTTATTCTCTGGACAAGACCCTCCCCCGAACATACGCCGAGCTACTGGAGCGCGCATACAAGTATATGCGCGCGGACGAAGGAGCGTCCGACCGACGCCTGGTCGAGCCCAGGGGTCCGAAGGAGAAGCGAAGAAAAGGTCGGGAGCCCGCCGAACCAAGCAGGCCCCCGGCCGGTAGTCGGCTTTCTCCACCCCGACAGATCCAAAAATCACCCCGCCGACAGACTCCGAGGTCGGTGCGTCCCAGGTATGACTCCTACACTCCTCTCTCCGCTCCCCGTGCGCAGATCTTGATGGAGATCGAAGGGAAGGAATACCTGCGACGGCCTCCGCCTCTGAAGGCAAAGGGCCTCAACCATCGGAAGTACTGCCGGTTCCATCGGAGCCACGGCCACGACACCGAGCGATGCATCCAGTTGAAGGACGAGATCGAAAATCTCATCCGCCGAGGGTATCTCGGCAAGTTTCGAAAGGGTCCGCCGACCCGACCGACTGCCGATCGACGCCCCCAGCCGACTGAAGAGGCACCGACTAACCAGCCGACGGCCGGAGTCATCAACATGATTTTCAAGCGGCTGGGATCGGGGACGTCTACAGGGGGGAGCCGGCGAAAAAGCCACGACCGAACGACGTAATCACCTTCGCGGAAGACGACGTTCGGGGCATCCAGACTCCTCACGACGACGCTGTTGTTGTGTCGGCGACGATAGCCAATTACGATGTAAAACGAATTTTTGTTGATAATGGAAGTTCGACAAATGTTTTGTTTTACTCGACCTTCTTCCGAATGCGACTACCGACGGATCGACTTAGTGGGGTCTCCACGCCCTTGATCGGCTTTGCCGGAGACACCGTCACGACAGAAGGAGAAATCACCCTGCCCGTGACGGTCGGTACCGAACCACGGCAAAGCACGGTCTCCCTCATCTTCGCGGTCGTCCAAGTCCCTTCGGCCTATAATGCCATGCTCGGGCGACCCGGACTGAACGCCTCAGGGCGATCGTCTCGACGTACCATCTCCTTGTTCGATTCCCGACCAGAAACGGAGTCGGGGAGATGCGCGGAGATCAACAGCTCGCCCGACGATGCTTTCAAATCTCCGCCCAGAGCAACGAGACAAAGGATCCCCTGACAATCGACAAACTGGATCAACGGGAGGAGGAAGAGCGGGGTTCGCCGGCCGAGCAGCTCGAGGCGATCCCGGTAGGAGAAAATCCCGACAGAAAAGTTTGGGTCGGGTCCCAATTGCCCGACGCCGAACGCCACCGACTGGCGGAGCTCCTGACGGCCAACGCCGACATATTCGCATGGTCGGCAGCTGATATGTCGGGCATCCCTCCGGAAACGATGACTCACCGACTCAACATCGATCCGACGATGAAACCGGTGAGGCAGAAGAAAAGGTCCTTCGCCCCAGAAAGGCAGAAGGCCATCGACGAGGAAGTGGACAAGCTGCTCGAAGCGGGCTTCATTCGGGAATCCACGTATCCCGATTGGCTCGCCAATGTCGTCATAGTCAAGAAAGCCAACGGGAAGTGGAGGATCTGCATCGACTACACCGACCTCAACCGAGCATGCCCGAAGGATAGCTTTCCACTCCCAAAGATCGACCAGCTGGTGGATGCGACGTCCGGATTTCGACTGCTCAGCTTCATGGACGCCTTCGCCGGGTACAATCAGATCCGGATGGCGCCTGAAGACGAGGAGCACACCGCGTTCGTGACCCCCAAGGGCCTCTACTGCTACAGGGTGATGCCCTTCGGATTGAAGAACGCCGGTGCCACCTACCAGCGACTCGTCAATAAGGTCTTCAAAGACCAGATCGGCCGCAACATGGAAGTGTATGTGGACGACATGCTGGTGAAGAGCACGCAGATCCCGGACCATGTTCAGGATCTCGAGGAGACCTTCCGCACCCTTCGACGACACCGAATGAAGCTCAATCCGACCAAATGCGCCTTCGGGGTGACCTCGGGGAAGTTCCTCGGATTCCTCGTTTCTCAGAGAGGGATCGAGGCCAACCCTGAGAAGATAAAGGCGATCCTCGACATGCGTCATCCGAACACCAAGAAGGAGGTCCAACAACTGAACGGGAGAATCGTCGCTCTTAGCCGATTCATTTCCCGATCAGCTGAAAGGTGCCTCCCGTTCTTCAAAACCTTGCGCCAGGCGAATGGTTTCTCTTGGTCGGATGAGTGCGAACAGGCCTTTGAAGACCTGAAAAAGTACCTGGCTTCCCCGCCGCTGCTCGTAAAGCCACAGGTCGGGGAGACCTTGTATCTCTACTTGGCCACATCTTCTGAGGCGATCAGTTCGGTGCTCGTTCGGGAAAACGAGTGCCGAACCCATCAGCCCATCTACTACATCAGCAAAGTGCTCCACAGCGCCGAAGCCAGATACTCGGAGACGGAAAAGATGGTCTTCGCCCTGACCGTCTCCGCGCAACGGCTCCGCCCATACTTCCAGGCCCACGCCATCGTGGTACTCACCAACTAGCCCCTGAGGGCCGTACTGCGCTGACCCGACACATCCGGACGACTCGCTAAGTGGGCAATGAAGCTTAGCGAGTTCGACATTCAGTACCGACCAAGGCCTGCCTTGAAGGCTCAGGTCTTGGCCGACTTCATCGCCGAATGCCCGACGACCGACAAAAGGTCGGGAGATGAAGGCCCGGGACGAAATTCGATCTCTGAGCGGGACCCGATCTCCACCTGGGTACTTCACATCGACGGAGCCTCCAACGCTCAGGGAAGCGGGGCCGGGCTCCTGCTCACGAACTCGGACGGGGTAGTCACCGAATACGCCCTCCGGTTCGACTTCAAGGCCTCCAACAATCAAGCCGAATACGAGGCGCTCCTCGCGGGCTTGAGGATGGCGAAGGAATTGGGCGTCGACACCCTCCGGGCATTCTCCGACTCTCAGCTGATCGTGGGGCAGGTCAAGGGCGACTTCGAGGCGCGAGATCCGACCATGATCAAGTATCTTCAGAAGGTAAAGGATCTCGTGGCCCGCCTCGAGTATTTCGAGATCTCCCACATCCCCAGGACGGAGAACGCCCGTGCCGATGCTCTCTCCAGATTGGCAACGTCGGCCTATGATTCTTTGGGTCGGACGTTCGTCGAAAATCTCCAACAGCCGAGCATTGATCGGGTCGAAGAAATGCAGCAGCTAACGTCCGAACCAAGTTGGATGGACCCGATCGTCCGGTACTTGTCCGACGGGACCAGTCCCAAAGATCCCGCGGGGCCAAGCGACTCCGATGGTCGGCGTCACAATATGTGATCATGGACGGCCGACTCTACAAGAGGTCGTTCTCCCTCCCTCTGCTCAGGTGTTTGGGACCGACCGACGCCGACTACGCTCTCCGAGAGGTTCACGAAGGAATTTGTGGGAATCACTTGGGGGGCAAGTCCTTAGCCTTCAAGATCTTGCGACAGGGCTACTACTGGCCGACCATGAGAAAGGATGCGGCAGAGTTGGTCCGAAGGTGCGAGCCATGCCAGAAGTATGCCAATATTCAGCGCCAACCGGCCAGCCAAATTGCTCCCATTGTCGCTCCGTGGCCCTTCGCTCAGTGGGGAGTCGATATTCTCGGCCCCTTCCCACCGGCGTCGGGCCAAAGGAAGTTCATCGTTGTCGCCATCGACTACTTCACGAAGTGGGTCGAGGCCGAGCCCTTGGCGCAGATCACCGAGCGGAAGATGGAGGACTTCGTCCAAAAGTCCATCATCTTCAGGTTCGGATTGCCGCACACCATCATCACCGACAACGGACGGCAATTCGACAACCAAGACTTCAAGGACTTCTGCGCCAGGTTCCACATCCGTCATCGACTAACTTCAGTCGGGCACCCACAGTCCAATGGCGAGGTCGAGGTGACGAACCGAACCTTGCTCCATGGACTCAAGACCCGACTGAACGAAGCCAAAGGTCTCTGGGTCGACGAGCTGGGCTCCGTCCTATGGGCTTACCGAACGACCCCCCGTGTCCCGACCGGGGAGTCGCCGTTCAGTTTGGCCTACGGGACAGAAGCTATGATCCCGCTCGAGATTGGCCTGCCATCTTCAAGGGTCGAGCAGTACCGCGAGCCGGACAACTCCGAAAGCCGGAGGGCCGACCTAGACCTCCTCCCCGAACTGCGAGATGAGGCTCAAATCCGAATGGCCTCATACCGACAGAGGGTCACCCGGTACTACAACGCCAAGGTCAGACCAAAGCTCTTTAAACCTGGCGACCTAGTCTTGAGGAAGGCGGAGGTGTCGAAGCCCTTGGACCAAGGGAAGATGGCTCCCAATTGGGAAGGACCCTACAAGGTTGCTGACACCTTCGGGCCGAGAGCCTATCGGCTGGAAACCCTTGAGGGAAAAACCATTCCCCGAACTTGGAACGCCGACAACTTGAAGCTGTATTACCAGTGAATTCTGTAATTCAATCATCGGAATACAAGTTCAGTTTGAAAAATCGGAGTTCTAACTCTTCGACTACTGATCGGCGCTCAGCCCCGACGCATCGACGCGGACCTGGAACCGACGACACATCGGCCCCTTACTCGGACCGATGCATCTACGATGACGGGAGTTTGTACTCCTTCTACGGTCGAATTTTCGGGCAGAATCCATCGGCCGATTGATCGATCGGGCCCCGACCGAAGAAAGGCTAAAAGCCCACGCGGCTGTTGCCGCGACATTCCGACCAGGCTACGGCCGGTCGAGGGATATTCGGCTTACCGCCGTCTATCACATGACGCGACCTTAGTCGCACACACTACTCGCCGACCGACCTGCGGCCGGCTGAACGACACTCGGTTCGCCACCGTCTGTCGAAGGACATGAGAACCCGACGCAAGAGCTTGGGATCCGACTTACTATCGCTCCCCCGACACTGCGCCGGTCGATGTTCGACTGAACGCATCTACGGAAGTCCGACTACCGGACCTTACCAGGTTCGACCGGATCCCGACTTAACAGATGCGCCCGAATAGCGACTACAATTATTGAAAACCGACCTAAAGTCGGGACACAAGCTACTTCGGAGCTGTGCAAGCCGGTTAAGTCCTACCGACTTACCCGAGTTGGCGACTAGGGTTCGACATTACAGCGATAAGAAACATTACAAACAAGAAGCAAAAGAGAAGACAATTTCATTCATTGATTAAAAGAAATTACAAAGTCGGGCCGAAGCCGATTACATGTATTTTCAAAAAGAAACAAAAGGAAGACAGTCGGCTGGACCGATCATTCATCCTGGATAATCTCTTCGACCGACGGAGGATCGGGAAGAATCGGCGTCTCGACCATAAGCGGCGCTGGGTCGGCGGCAGAAGGATGTCCTTCAGTCGGCAAGGGACCTCCGGTCGGCTCCTGCCCCGGAACGACTTCCTCCGTTGGGATGATGCCTCCCGACTGATGGTCGGCCTCCTCTTCGGCGAGTAGCGGTGCGACCCGGCTGACGTCCACCTCCGGGTACAAGGCATGGACGGCATCCCGACCATCTTCGAACCCGACCCGGTAGGAGGCGAAGCCCGATTCGAGCATCTCCTCCTTGAACCGGTCGGAGGCCCGGAAGTCCTCAACCGCACGATCGGCCGACTCCCTCGCCGACCGTGCCTCGTCCTCAATGTGGGCCAGCTCCTCCTTCGCCAACTCCGCCTCGGCCCTGGCAATTTCGGCGTCGATTTGGGCGATGGACAAGTCCTCTTCGGTTTCCGCGAGCTTCCCCAGGCTGACCCGAAGTTGCTCGCGTTCCCCTTGGAGTTCGGAGGTGGCACTGTCCCGTTCGCGTCGAAGACGACGCACGACCCGACCTTTGTGCTTGGCCTCCTTCTTGGCCGACTTCAGTTCGGCCATAAGCCGGGAGACCTCGTCCGTCAACTTGGCCTCCCGGTCGACCGACTCCTGTAGTTGGTCGACTAGCATCGTTCTTTCGGCCTCGGCCGCCGCCGACCTTTCCTTGAAGGCTGCCCGAACGTCGCCGAACCTTCGGTATCCAGCCTCCAACTCGGACATGGTGAAGATCAGCTGCCGACGGAAAAAAGGCTTTGTCAGAATTATGTGGCAAGCAAAAATTTTTAAGGGAAAAGGTGACGCGAAGCTTACCTCCACCATCGACGGGTAGAACCGCGACAGCATCTCGGTCACCTGCCGAGATCGCAGCGACTGAACGTCGGTAGGGAGGAGGATCCCCTGGCACAACCTCCTCGCAAGGTTGTGATCGGCCAAGGCCGATGCACCCTCGGGGTAGTATGCGCTGGGGGGCATTGATCTCTCCTCCTCCGAGGGCTCCATCGGGGCTTTCCCCCGATCAGCTGCCCCGACCGACGGGGCTGGCAGCGATGGGACGCTGGAGTTCGACCCGGCGCCCCCCGTTGCGCCAGCGGACGCCTCCGGATGATGTTCGGTTTCCCGAACGACATCCGGCTCCACCCGCGGCGGCGAAACCGCCGACACTCCTTCGGCCACTTCCTCGGTCGGCCTCTCCTCGACTCGGACGGTCGGAGCCGCAAGGGCTATAATCGGCTCCGACCCCTCGGTCGCCGACGCTTCCACGGTTGGCGGGACCGGGGCTGGTCTCTTGGAAGGGCGCGAAGGGCCTGCCCCCGACGCTGGCCTCTTCCTCGCGGCGGCAAACTGACGAATTTCGGCATCGGTCGGCCTCATCCTCGGCGGTGTCCCTGCAAAACCGACCACTGTTAAGGGCCGGACCAGAACTACCCTAAAGCCGAACAAAAAGAAAAGCTGAGGAATCGGGCGATACCTATTCGGGGGACCAGACTCAGGCCGGCGTCATAGAGAGCTTGCTCGGTAACAAGCTCCCTCTGCTTCGGGACCAACATGTCTTTGAGTCGGTGGAAGTCCTCCCGGTCGTCCACGTCGACCCGACTGTTGTCATTGGCCTCAGTTCGGGGTACACCCCAGCGAGAAGGAAAGCCCCAAGAGGAGGAAGAGGAGACAAAGAAAAACTGGTTCTTCCATCCATGAATGGACGATGGAAGACCGGTTATGAAGGCAAGACCCTTCCGGGGGTTGAAGAGCCACCACCCTCGGGCCTTAGGGTGGGGTCGGAGCACGAAGAAGGCCCGGAAGAGGGAAACGCGGGGGTTGGTCGGCAAGAGCTGACACAACAGCGCGAAAGAAATGATTAGCCGGACAGAGTTCGGCGCCAGTTGCGCCGGACAGAGTCCGTAGTAATCAAGCAGATTCCGGACAAACTCCGGAATCGGAAGTCGAAGACCCGCACGAAGGTCCTCAACGTACAGCCCCAGGTCGCCGGGCGGAGGGTTGTTGACCCGACCACCGGCCCCTGGAGCATAGAGCCGAAACTGCTCCGGGATGCGATAGTGCTCCCGAAGCTGATCGACGTTCGGCCCCGAAAGCGAGGAGGCCTCATCTTCCGGAGCCGATCGGGTGTCGTCGGTCGGGTTCCCCGACCGAGCTCCCTGAGTCGGTTTCCTGGTCATTGTGCAGGAACCGAAAGAAAGGAAAGGAGGGAAGAAAGCAAGAAGGGGAAGGAGGACCACGAACCCGATGGACCCTCCGGAAGTAGAGAAGAGCTCTGCCCGCGACGACCGAAAAATCGCCCGGACAGAGTTTCCCCAGCAAATGGCAAATGTGGGTCAGGGTCCGGGAGGTCCTATATATATAGGGCCGACCGACGGCCGAGATGCTCCCGCGCCGACCAAGGTCCTCCAGATGCGCGACGCGTGGCGCCCGCCGGTTGGCTAAAGATTCGGCGCGCTTCGCCCCGGGACGCCCGCACCGCCCGCATTTAATGCCGGAGCGGGCGCCGGCCAACCACCTTGACACGCGGCGCGCGGGGGTTGGCTCCGCAGTCGGCCGCCCGCGCCGGTCCGCGTTCCCGATGGGATGCCTCATCCACGATCGGCGCCGAATATCCGATCGACTGACGCCGTATCGTCCGGCACTCGATCTTCTGGCACCGACGTGACGGCTGACAACGACAAGACGTGGCGTCTGACACCTGACGCCGGCGCGACTTCCGGCATCGACTAGACGTTCGGATCACTGGGATTCGTGAGATGTCTGACAACGGATCAGCCGGCGGTACGGTCGGATCTGCACATGCGACAAATCCACTCCCAGTCGTCCGGCCTTGCTACCCGAATGAAGACATCGACCAGCTCTCCACCCGACTTGGGAGTGGAGGGGGGCAACTGTTGGGGGATACCCACCGACCGACCGACCGACTATCGGAGGGCCCGACCGGCTAGCGGCCCGACCGACCGACCGACTATCGGAGGGCCCGACCGACTGGCAGCCCGACCGACTAACCAACGGCCCGACGGACGACTCTGACTGACCGATCGTAAGTCGGGCGACAGGCCGACGGACGCCATCAGCGGCTAACTGCGGCCATTCCACGGTCCGTTCCCGACCGACTAAACCCAGAGGTCCGGTAGCCGACCCACATGAAGCTCGCCGACCGACGGAGGAGTCCGACGCCACTCTGCTGGCCACCGACCCTGGGTCGGCCGACTCCACCAACCGCCATACGGCCGCCAGACGTTGTAAGCTCTGACACGGACATGCGGCACAGTTACCTAGGGGCATTGTCCCGCCGAGAACCGGGTCAACCCTGGTGATTAGACGGCTACACGGCGACATGACATTTTCACGGCGGCTCTGACAGCCTACAGTGAGTTGACAGTTCCTCACTTGTCCGCGCCATTAATGATGGCGCCATACCGTGCTCCACTATATATACCGGGGAAGGCAACAGTGCAAAAGGTCGATCCGCCCGTCTCTCCCACATACGCAGGCTCGCTCCTCTCTCTTTCTCCCTCTCAGAGCTCTCTGTCTGCATTTCACTGTTGCCCAGTCACCTCTCTGACTTGACCGTCGGAGGGTCCCCGCCGGAGCCGCCTCCGGTCAGTGCGGACTTCCTTTTGCAGGTGCACGCTTCCCGGCGATCGGACGACGAGGCGATTGGCCGCAACAAGAAACATGATCTCAAAGAGACCGCCTTTCACTAGGAGGACATTGATGTTAAAGTTTAGGAGATGCATTCCCAAGTCATTCTTCCATCATTGTCAAATTAATATTGGTGGCGCTTCTATACTATTTTTTTTTTCCAAAAAAGGGCTATTATCTACTTATGATCTCTACAATCCAGGATGCTAGGAACCGGGTGTCTAGGAAAGTCCTAATCTTCGTATAAAATGAATGTGCCCAGACTCGAATCTACATTATTTATCAGCCTAAGTTTTTTCATATATATATATATATATACTTATGATCTCTACAATCCAGGATGCTAGGAACTGGGTGTCTAGGAAAGTCCTAATCTTCATATAAAATGAATGTGCCCAGACTCGAATCTACATTATTTATCAGCCTAAGTTTTTTCATATATATATATATATATATATATATATATAAGTACTATACATAGTTATGTATGTTAAAGGATGTTAGGATTTGACGTCTCGAGATTCAGCCCACATTGAGCCTACAGCGAGGTTCGTGGCGAAAAATGGAGTCCAACGAGATCAAGATCACCCAAAACGGAGCTCGGATGGAAGAGATACGAGCTTTTGAAGTCGGCACGAGATTTGAGGTGGTGGAGGACCGACGGCGGGGCGGCAGCGGCGTGCGGGACGTGCGACCCAAGCCCGCGGCCCAGGCGGGCGGGGGGCCCAGCCGGGCGCACGGCCCAGCCCCGCACGGCCCGCGCACAGGCACGGTCCAGGCCCGCGCGTGCGGGCCGGCCCAGGCCCAAGCGCGGTCCAGGCCCGCGTGCGCGAGCCGGCCCAGGCCCAAGCGGCCTGCCTGGCCCTGTTCTCCGGTCCATCGTGGACCGGGCAGTCCACGGGTGGGTCTGTGGATCGCATGGACGTTTTTCATGCATTTCTCGCGGTCCATGGCACTATTTCATGGACCGGAGCGCGATCGAACGGCATGGGTGGCTCCCGATCTTGATTCGACAGTCTGGGACGTGATTTGGGTTGATTAAGAAGTCCTAATCATGATCTAAATCATGATTAAGACCTATAAAAGCCCTGTACCACAGAGAGGTGTGGGGGTTTGGTTTTTCACTGTGGACGCCGCACGGAACCGAGGAAGAAGCACGCATTGCTGTGAGAGAAGGAGCAGGGCTCCTGGACAGCGATCGCCAGGCACTTCAGGGGTTCAGGGGGTCTTCCAAGAGAGAGAGAGCTTTTGTGAGGAAAACTTCAGGTGAGAGAGAATTGGGTCTACAAGTGTTGAGGGTGAGGTCTCCTCTTGTAAAATTTCATTTTTATAGTGAAGTTTGCATGCCCCGTGGAGGCGAGTCCTTTTGTGGCTGATCCACGTATTTTGATTGTTTTTCCTTTTGTTTTGTTTCTTCTTTCTTCCTACTGCATCGCGTGGTACTGAAAGGATCTTGGGAGGTGGTGTCCTGGCCAGACATCCACCCAACAAGTGGTATCAGAGCAAGACGGTACAAGGACGCAGATTGCAGTGGTGGTAAGCAAGACTGAAGATGGAGAAGACAGGAACAATCAAGATGGAGATCAACAAGTTTGATGGTAAGAGCAATTTCTCCTTGTGGCAGGCAAGGGTGAAGAACGTGCTCATCCAACAGGGGTTGATCGATGCTCTCTTGTGCGATGAGAAGCCGACCACCATGAAGGTGCGGGATTGGAAACGGTTACAAATGCAAGCGGTGAGTACCATCCGTATGTACCTGACGGATGAGGTGGTGATCCATGTACTGAGCGAGACTTCTCCGACGGTGCTGTGGTCGAAGCTCGAGGAGTTGTACATGGCGAAGTCTCTCACCAACACACTTTTCCTCTGGAGGCAGTTCTACCAACTGCGGATGACTGAGGGATAGAACGTGCAGGAGCATCTCAGCCACTTCCAAAAGATCCTCACCGACCTCCTCAGCGTTGGCGAGAATGTTGAGGAGAAGATCAGGGTGCTGGTTTTGCTGGCGTCGCTTCCTCCTTCGTACAAGTCCTTGGTGACTGCTCTTCTAGTGGGGAAGAGCACAATCAAGATGGACGAGGTCACCGCGGCGATGCTCCAGAACGAGGTTCTCAGGAGGGAGAACCAAGCTTCGAGCTCAGGTGGCGGTAGCTCAGCTTTGGTGGCTTTTGGAGGAGCAGGAGGCGGTAGACGGAGCGACAGGAGATCGCAACGAGGGTGGTCCAAGTCCAGAAGGGACTTAAGCAAAATCAGATGTTATCGGTGTGAGGAGTTGGGGCATCTAGTCAGAGATTGCCCTCAACTCAAAAATCGGACGGTGGCTGTTGTAGCGACGGCCTGCAGTAATTTAGATGGAGATGTCTTTGAGATATCTGACGAGGTATCTACTTCTTCCCAGTAGTGGATATTAGATTCTGCATGCCCCTATCATGTATGTTGCAGAGAGGAGTAGCTTGACTTTCTGGAGAACAGTGAGGGCACTGTATATCTACCGGATGGATCGAGCTGTGCGATTAGAGGCATTGGGATGGTCAGCTGGAGGTCACATGACGGTGCAGTGAGGAGATTGGGGGAGGTCCGATACATACCTGATTTCAGGCGGAATCTTATCTCACTTAGCAGACTGGATTCGAGAGGCTACAGGACAGTAGCTAGTGGAGGAATCCTGAGGGTGTTACGCGGCGATAGGATTGTACTAGAGGGGAAGAAGGGGAGCAGAGGACATTATTACCTAGCAGGAAGCCCAATGCGAGGTGGAGCTTCGGGAGTCAGGTGGAGCCCAGAGCGAGGTGGAGCTCCAGGAGGCGGATCGGGCATGAGACAGGAGACTCGGAAGGACGAGAGGCGACGTCGCAAGGTGAGATTCCTATTGCCGCAGGACGATGCCTCGAGCAGGTCTCAGGTCAGGAGGAGCACAGCATACTACGGAGATGGGATCGAGCAGCCTGGTTCGACTCTCATGTTTGTCCATCCATGATCAGCAGGCGATTGCTCTAGGGCATGGGGGTGAGGAGATCCAGAAGCTCTCAGAGTTTGGAGGAGGCCGAATATCGAGTCGAGGTGGAGATTGTTAGAATTTGACGCCTCGAGATTCAGCCCACATTGAGCCCACAGCGAGGTTCGCGGTGAAAAACGGAGTCCAACGAGACCAAGATCACCCAAAACGGAGCTCGGATGGAGGAGATACGAGTTTTTGAAGTCGACATGAGATTCGAGGCGGTGGAGGACCGCTGGCGACCGACGGCGGGCGGCAGCAGCGCGGCCACAGCGGCGGCGTGCGGGACGCGCGACCCAAGCGGGCAGGCGGCCCAGCCGGGCGTGCGGCCCAGGATAGCGTGCGGCCCAAGCGGGCGCGCGGTCTAGACCAGCGCGCGCGGGCCGGCCCAGGCCCAGGCGGCCTGCCTGGCCCTGTTCTCCGGTCCATCGTGGATCGGGCGGTCCACGGGTGGGTCTGTGAACCGCATGGGCGTTTCCCATGCATTTCTCACGGTCCACAGCACTATTTCGTGGACCGAAGCGCGATCGAATGGCGTGGGTGTTTCCCGATCTTGATCCGACGATCTGGGACGTGATTTGGATTGATTAAGGAGTCCTAATCATGATCTAAGTCGTGATTAAGACCTATAAAAATCCTGTACATGGAACAGAGAGGTGTGGGGGTTTGGTTTTTCACTGTGGATGCTGCACGAAACTGAGGAAGAAGCGCGCGTTGCTGTGAGAGAAGGAGTAGGGCTCCTGGACAGCAGTCGCCAGGCACTTCAAGGGTTCAGGGGGTCTTCCAAGAGAGAGAACTTTTGTGAGAAAAACTTCAGGTGAGAGAGAATTGGGTCTACAAGGGTTGAGGGTGAGATCTTCTCTTGTAAAATTTCTTTTTCATAGTGAAGTTTGCATGCCCCATAGAGGCGAGCTCTTTTGTGGCTGATCCACGTATTTTGATTGTTTTTTCTTTTGTTTTGTTTATTCTTTCTTCCTACTGCATCGCGTGGTACTTAAAGGATCTTGAAAGGTGGTATCCTGACCAGACATCTACCGAATAAAAAAAATATATAAGGATAGGCTATGCAGGTGAATGGTCCGCCTCCAAAAATTCTATCTAATCCTCTCAAGTTTCAGCAAAAGCAGGGTCCTAATCCAGCCTATTTATAGAATTATTAAATAAGAACATCTGCCCTAAACCCTTGGCAGCCTGTCACCTCTCATAACTTGTAATTTCCAGCAGTTTTGCCTGAAATTGATGGAATGGTGAAACAAATCTCTAGAAGACTCTGGCAGCTAGATTATGCACAGCCTAAACCATATGTACTGTGAATTAGTCTATTTGTCATAAGAAATCCTTTTTGTTGCCAGGTGGATTCCCGTGGCCCAAACGGTTCTTATTTAGGAGTCTTATCTGTGGGGAGCAACGCGAAGGAAACAAAGATTTAGAATTCGTTTAGCTTGTAAAAAAAAAAAATTCTTTTTAAAAAATAATTTTTTAAAAATAAAATTTTAACTGATAATAAAAAAATAATTTATTATAAAATAATTTATATTTAAATAAATATTTATTTTTTAAAAAATTATATAAAATATCTATTATATCTTTGAATGATATAAAATCATACATTATTACTAATACATTTTGTATAAATATTAATATTATATTTATATTAATATAAATATAATATTAATATATTATAATATAATATTAGATTATAATAATTTATTATGTTAATATAATACTAATATATTAATATTATATTAATATAATATAAATATTTTAATATAATAAATTTATTAATATAAATATAAATATAATATTATATTAATATTAATATTATATATATAAATATTATGATAATATTAATAAATATTATATTAATATAAATATTATGATAATATTATATATATTATATTACTATCCAGTATTTCATTCATTAAATTTTAATTATAAATTTTAAAAAAATATTTTTAAAAAAATATTATTATTTTTTATATTATAAAAAATATCAAAATTTATTGATTTCATATATTTTTATTTTTTATAAAATATGATAAGTAATTTTTCATAAAATTTTTTTTTTTGCATCTCTTCTCTGTTAAAACTCCGATCAAATAAGAGGCATCTTTTTCACTTTCCATAAAGTATCCCTTCCTCCTTCCGCTTCCCGTCAACCAAACAGGTCCACTGTGAATGCAATGCAGCCAAGGTTGGTGAAGCAGATGAAAGTCAGCACGAGGCATTCAATGATTCAAAACACCCTTCCTCGTTCACTCTCTCTCTTCTTGCCTATATATATCCATCACCATTCTTTCTTTGCTCGCAACCTGAAACCTCCACACTTGCTCCTCCCTCTCTCCCTCCCTCCCTCCCTCCCTCCCATGGAGCTCTTGCTAGTCTTGACCACAATTCTCCTGCTCTACTCCTTCTTCCTCCTTTTAAAACTCGCAGACAAGGTTAGGAACCAGGGCTGCTACCTCATCGACTACGCGTGCTTCAAACCCTCCGATGACCGGAAGCTCCCGACCGAACTCTGTGGCGAGATCATCCGGCGGAACAAATCGCTCGGCCTCGACGAGTACAAGTTCCTCCTCAAGGTCATCGTCAACTCCGGCATCGGCGAGGCCACCTACGGCCCAAGAAACATCATCCTCGGCCATGAATCCTCCCCCAACCTCTGCTCCGACGGTATCATGGAGATGGACGAGTGCTTCCACGCCTGCCTCGACGCCCTCTTCCGAAGCTCCTCCATCCCCCCCTCGGCCATCGACGTGCTAGTGGTGAATGTCTCCATGTTCTCTCCTGCCCCGTCCCTGTCGGCGAGGATCATCCACCGCTACGGCATGAGGGAAGACGTCGTGGCCTACAACCTCTCCGGCATGGGGTGCAGCGCGAGCCTGATAGCGATCGATCTGGTGAGGAATATGTTCAGATGCCACGAGAATAAGCTCGCACTCGTCGTGACGTCGGAGTCCATCGCACCCAACTGGTACTCCGGGAACAAGCGATCGTTTATGCTGGGCAACTGCCTCTTCCGCTCGGGCGGGTGCTCTTTCCTTCTGTCGAACGACCCGAAGCTACGGCACCGTGCCAAGCTGCAGCTGAAGCACCTGGTTCGCACCCACATCGGTGCCAACGACGAGGCCTACAACTGCGCCGTCCAGAAGGAGGATGAAGACGGGCGCCTGGGCTTCCATTTGGGGAAGGAGCTGCCCAAGACTGCCGCTCGGGCCCTCTTCGAGAACCTCCGGGTGCTGGCTCCGAGAGTGTTGCCGGTCTGGGCGCTTCTACGGTATGTGATGGTGAGCCTGGCGAGGAGGGGGAAGGAGGCCAAAAGCGGCGGCGGCGGCGGCGTCGTGAGGTTTAAGACGGGGGTCGAACACTTCTGTGTGCATACTGGGGGAGCGGCGGTGATCGACGGGGTGGGACGGAGTCTCGGCCTTGGGGAATTCGAGCTCGAGCCGGGGAGGATGACACTGCACCGCTTCGGGAACACGTCGGCGAGCAGCGTTTGGTACGTCATGGGCTACATGGAGGCCAAGGGGAGGCTGAGGAAGGGGGAGAGGGTGCTGATGATCACCTTCGGAGCTGGTTTCAAGTGCAACAGTTGCCTTTGGGTGGTGAAGAGGGACTTGGGGGATGCTGGGGTTTGGGAGGACTGCATTAAAGAGTACCCCCAAAAACCCTAGCCAATCCTTTCATAGAGAGGTTTGGGTGGGTGAAGGACTTGCAAAGCCTCTGAAATGGACTCCTCTAAGGTACCGTTACCACCGGTCTGCTTTTGTGGTGGACCTAAACTAGATTTGTTTGTTTTGTTTAGGGGTACTTTCTTTAAAGGGTTGCTGGGAAAAGTCTGATAGCTCCGAGCTCGAGACTGGGCTTGTTTGTCTCTTCACCAATTAATAAGGGGTGCTTTCTAGGAGGGGGAGGAGCCATGTTTCATTCATTTTAGCTCCAGCCGAGCCTGAGAGGGTTCATTAAGTGCTTCCCATGAACTGGAATATACGGTAGCAGTATACAGCCATAGGTGCACGTTTTCTGGAAGTTGATCTGTAAGTAGTAACGTGGCCTCTAATAAGTTTCAGAGGGTCACTAAATAATAAACATTGCATGGCTAGCTCCTTGTTTGTTAGAGTTAAGGGTTCAAAAGAGTGATTGCCAGCTGTAAGTTTGAGGATGTGATGCATTTAGCATCCAACTCTTCCATATTTGGGACGAAGGTTCTTACATATTTCTTAAACAGCGTTCCTGAGGTTCTAAAATTATTTGTGTTATTGAACATAATTCGTCTGGGCACCTTGACGTTGCTGCGTCTTTAATTAAATGATTTGATGCTTGTTTTCTTTTTCAGTTTTTCGTTGCTGAGTCCCGATGAAATCCAATTAAAGTTATGCTTTAAGGAGAACCCTGTACTTTTTGTTTCTTAACTTGAAAATCTTGATGTTGATTCTCATGAAGGGCTATCATATATACTATATTATTTAATTTCACAATAACTGATCCCTTGGAAAACGATGGTAGCCTTGGTTCTTAAGTACTTCATCTTGCTGCTCATCAATCCGCCGTACAGTTGCTTATACGGTGTGTATATATATATATATATATATATATATATATATATCCGAATGTCTATCATGTTTTGAATCCAACATTTAGATCGGATATGTGATAATCATATATTTTTTAAAATAAATTTTAAAAAATATGCAAGATCAAATTAAATCATTACAATCTTAATATTCATAATAATTTATTTCAATAATAATTTATAAAATTTTATATAATTATAAATTAAATTTTTTCAATCCTCTGATCAGATACTATGACACTATCTATCCATCTGTTCATCCGTAAATCTAAATCATAGTTAATCATCAACATCTCGTAACTCTGAGAAGAAAAAAAAAATGAAGAGGTGTGAGCTTTACAGTCCAGTAAAAATTTTCATATCACACCAATATAATAATATAATCTAAAAATAAGAATAAGCAATAAAATATAAAATTTTATGTTCAATATCCGAAATAATTCAAACATCTATAAATTATCTGTCTTGTCAAAAGATATGCATCATCGTATGTTAACAGGTGAAACATTTTTGTTCAATAATTATTTCATGTCTTATTTTTTATTTCTTTTTTCATAATCACATGATTTTTAACCTTTTCTTTCTGGCTCTGGACTAACCAAGTCTATGCCTCAGTCATCGTCCGAATCAATTTTCACTTAAAAGCTTTTCAAGGCTATCCCAGATGAGCTCCTGACCGGCTGTCCCACGTACGAAAGCTCGTGAGAGGCTGTCCCAGACATAAGCTCCTGATAGGCTGTCCTAGACATGAGCTCCTGACCGACTAATCCACCTATAAGCCAGTGCAGACTGTTCCAGACATAAGCTTCTGGTGGACTGTCCAGGCATAAACTCCTGACGGGCTGTTCCATATGACAAGGCTAATCCATACCATATCTCTCTTTTTCATTTAATCATTATATGTTGATTTCATCAAATCAATTCCAACTTACATTATGATCAATTTAGATATGTCATATCTATATAATCATATCATAAATTTCTGATATATATATATTGACATAATATACTCATGTTCAAAATCATATAAGCAAATAATGATGTCTCGAATATAGCAAATTCATCGATCTCAAATCCAACGATGTAAAATCAATGATGTAAGATCAACAGTAAAATAGCATATATAATAGTGATCATGTATAGAGATTCTTACTTTTACCGATGACTGATCCAAGCATAGAAATCAATGTTCTTCTTTGATTTATGAATTTTGAAAATAAGATATTCCACTCGACATCTTATACAAACAATCGTATCTCTTCATGATCCTGATCAAATATAAAAATCATATATAAAAAAATTATCGATAATCGATCCTAATCACAAATCCAGAACTTCTCTTAAGATTATCCAAAATCGAGATTTGTCTAAATATCTGGACCTTCCATTGGTCCACAAGACTTCTAGAGAGAGAAAATTCATGAAGAGAGAGAAAATTCTATAGAAAAAAATTTTAGAGAGAAAATAGAGAGAAAGTAAAGAGAGAATCTTCGTATCCTTCAGATGAGGCAATTCATGATTGAGATCATCAGCGGTCATATCAAGATGACTCAATATAGATTAACCATGATTGATGTTATCAATTTCGAATAAGGATCAGGCTGAAATCCAATCTACTACATAAATTTCGAAGCAATGTCAAGTCATCTTATTTTCATCTTAAATTTATCCTAGTGTTCGTGATGCAATCAAAGAGAGAGAATGATCCTAGAGAGATAAAATCCATAAAGAGATAGAAAAAATCTAGAAAGAGAAAATATAGAGAGAGAATCTAGAGAGAGAAGATGGAGAGAGAAAGTAGAGGAGAGAGGAAAGAGAGAGAAAAGAGAGAGAGGAGAGAAAAAATTCTCACCCTTTTTTTTCTATTTTTTTCTCTTTTTCTATTTTTTTCTTTTTCTTTTTTTTCTTCTTCTTTCTTTTTTTCTTTTCCCATTTTCTTCTTCCTTTCCTTTTCCTTGGCTGAATAGGGGAGGACCAGAGGGAAGGGGCTCGATGGCTCGAGCTCTGGCGAGGGACGGCGTGTTTGGTCGACGGCGACAGAGCAAAGGGAGGCGGGCGGTGAGGTTCGCCGGCGAGAAACTTAGAGAAAATCAGAAAAACAGGAGATCCATCCCTTACTTCTTGTTTTTCGGTCATTGACCGATCGCCGGCGGCCAAGACCCATAGGGAAGGAAGGCTAGGAGGTAAGGGTCCTATCCTAGGGGTTAGATGCCGCAATCGACGGCACCGGTGGTTGGAAAAGAGAGGGAAAAGTTTCGATAAAAATAGGGGTTCACTTTTCATGGACTTTTCGATGAGCTCGACGGCCGGCAAGGGTGCACCGTGCCGTGGAAAGGAGGAGAAGGAAGAGGAAAAAGAGGAGAAGGGCTTACTTCGAGCTCCGGTGACATCTTTGGCGAGAAATAGGGGCGAGCACAATGAAGGGCTCCCGTGAGAAAACTCCGATGATCCTCGCTGTTTTGCCCTCAATTTTTTGATGGAAGGGAGAGAGGAAAAATCTCCTCCTTAAATAGAATCGGAGGGGAAGGAGTTTGACTCCTCCCTGGGGTTTTTTGATTTCGATTAGAAGTCGATGGGAAGGAAGAAGACTTTCGTAAAAAAAATTTTTAATTTTTTTTTTTTTATGAGATTTGAGTTTCTCAGATTTTGGGTCTGATTCAAAATCCAAATAAGCCAGGTGTTACACGTGCTATGCAAAGATAGGATTAGAATCACAATCATTCTATTAGTTTTCTCAAAAAAAAAAAAAAAATAATCATTCTATTAGGGGGTACACCTATATGCAGGTACACAAAGCTACGCCTGCATTTAGAGATACAGTGAAGCTTAACTTACATGCAAGTACGCCTACATAAAAGGACTGTCTGGAGCCCTCCATTTAGAGATACAATGCAGCTCCAACATGCGGGGACCATTTACAGCCCTGATGCTGCTCCGCATAGAGCTGGAATCCCAGACGGTCCACCTGCAAGGGCTCCAGCGCCCTTATTTGGATGGCGTTGGTGGTGGAGGTGTGATGCAGTGTTAGCAAATAAAATAAAGGATTCCCACGAGATGAAAATCTTCAAGGTATCAAGAAAGAATCTGAGACTTCAATTGAAGAAAAAGTCCAATAATTTTATTGATAATTTTTAAACAAACATAAAATAAAAATATTTATAATATCTCAACCTAAACACACAGATGGTTCTGTAAAATTAAAAATTAAATAAAAGTTAAAAATATAAAATTAAATCGAAGACGAATTTTCCAATATAAAACAGCCTCGAAACTTATTAAAATAATGAATTTTGGGTCCGAAAACTGAAAAAAATAAATAAATCTTATTCATTATTGTAGGGATCGAACCGAGTTTTTTGTTGATATATTATGGACCCTGTAATTTTTTTTGAATAAAAAATTGTGGCCAATCCCCGTTTTGATGCTCTAATCTATTTATTTAAGTTTTGCTGCTTCCCACAATCCATTTGGTCCAGATACTCTTTAGCCCGATGTTCCACGTTAGGATGGGGGTGAGGAGGCCCAAGATGAGATTGGGCAATGAAGATGGAGGGAATGAGGAAGGGTGGGGTGCAGGTGTAGGCCGGTGAGGGGGGACCAAATGCAGAGGAGGAGAGGGGGGACTAGATTGGCTCCCCCACGGAGCCGTCACAAAAGACTGATCTTTCTTCTAATAAAATATGGAAAGTGGAAAGATAAACTCGCGTCCTCCAACACCCCACGCAGGAATCCGAGGTCGATGGTACAACCATCCCAACCATGTAAAACGCAATGGGGGTGAGTCCTCAAAATCCTAGTCATTATAACAAAATGGGTTGGCCTTACTAAATTGGAACGATGCACGTGGAATTTTTTTTTTATAAAGGATGACCATGATATGTTGAGGCTGTATTTAAGGATTCATCTAAAAAGAGATCATAAAAAAATGCAGTCTAGTATTATTTTTATTTTTTATTTTCAAACATAAAAATATTTTTAAATTTTTAAATATAGATAAATGTAGTTAATTATTTTTCGAGATAAATACAATGGTGGTTATAGATGGTGTTGAGCTGTTCCACCACTCTGGTTCCGCATAGACCACCACTATAATAGAATCCCCTCGATCACTAGTCGTTCAGCTTTCAGAATTTGCCTTGCATGAATGATGCCTTCTAGGCCACCTGTAGCTCTGCATCTGGCATGATGGTCTCATAGAAATGGATTCTACCAGTCATAATCAATCTAGAGTCCGACCCTCGGATCATAAATCTAGTTCTACCCTTGCTACCAATAACACTACCATTGAAGCCGACCTTTAGAAATCTCTGAGGTGGAGGCTCCCAAAAGATGAAGACTCATCGAGACGCTACATGAGTGTAAGGGGAGTCCCAAGTGTCTTGGGTCAAAAAGATCGAACTAGCAAATGATAGGTCAATGATCTCTTCAACCTAGATCATGGTCCTCTCCAAGACAAATCTTGCTGACAACCACTCCAACAACATCGCTATTCCGGGCTAGCTGGATATGATAGATAATGTAAATAATTTTGATACTGGTTGATCTGAACCTTCCGATCATCGTGCTCTATTATAATGCCTCTAAGAAGTCCTGAATCGTCTCTGTTGGCCAGAGTGCCGCAGGAAGACAATGGACAACTGCCAAACGTGCGCAACTCTCGAATAGAGAAATAATGTATGCTACATTGTCTCATCCTCCAGACCGCACCCAAGACTGGAAGTCGAGATGTCCATCCCTCTGGCCCTTAACAATATCTTGGTGGGAGACAGCTCCAAGCAACTTTCCAGAAGAATAGATGCACTCTAGGGTGAGCCCTGATCGTTTAGATCCAATGCCCCTCCAATCTCCTGGTATGCTCACTCCTGTATAAGTCATGCAACTCCTTAGTTGCCACCCTCGATGTGCATGAAGACCGCCAGACTCTAGTGTCAGGTCTGCTATGGATAGAGATCACTTGGGCTAGAACTTGCTAAGCTAATTGGTCTTCAAAGTAATGAGTCACCTATTCCACATCCCATCCTCTCCTTCTGCACGGAGAAGATCTCCAATCCACATCGTCTCTCCAACCTCAGTGCTAATAAATATTGGCCATCGACAGAGCGGAAGGTTAGCTACCCATGAGTCCCAGGTGATATCGATCGAGAGCCCATCCCCCATCCGCTAGGATGTTGGGGCCTACAACTTAGGAGCATCGGAGTAGATCTCCTTCCATTTGAAGGAGCATCTCCAATTGGCCTGAATATCCTCCACAGTGGTCTAGGAATTGTATCTCGCATGCATCATCAAACTCCAAGGGCTACCAAGCTAGAGCAAGAATCTCGCAACATGTTGAGCAATCAGAGCCTCGTGCCGAACCACCAGAGACTGCAAGCCCAGGCCTCCTCATTGATCGGCTGACAAACAACCTCTCATGCCAAGAGATGTATCCCGCCTCGTCCACTATGTGAACCCCACAAGAAGCTCCTGAAGAGCCACTAAGTATGGATAGTTAACAATTTGAGTTAGCTTACAACAGTAATTGGTTTGGCTAGACCCATTAAGAAGGGCAAGGTCAAGATCAGACCTTGCTACATGCATCAATAGAGTGTGCTCCTTTGTCAGACTCATGAAGGTAGTAGTATGGGGGCACAAAAGAAAGGAACTATGGAAAAAACCTAGGGAAGCTTTTGGTCGTGTTGGCTTCATTGAGCCTAAAATCCATAATCAGACCCAAAAAAGCGACTCCAGCACATTGCAACCTTAAACCCAAATTTGGTCCAAAATACCGGGTGCTGGATGAATTCAAATTGAATATACTACAGATATTTCATGGATTCTTTGTTGATTGTTGCATTGAAACTACCCGGAGCTTCTGTTCCAAAAATGCTTGGGGCTCTTGTTGGTGCTCCAAAATATTAGAATGCTAGCTTGGGAACTCAATATTCCACTATCCTTGCGGATCATAGCAATTCCTGGGAGTTATAACAAGATATTAATCTTTGCTCAAAGATACGTTGAGGCTATGTTCTATTGCTGGCAAAATACTGGATAAAGGGACGTTATTGGTCTCGCTAACCAAGCGCAATCTAGCATGTGCCGGATAAATTTCTTTGGCCAAAGGCTCTGAAATGAACTCAACTTGGATGGAGGGTAACATAAGGTTAACCATCAACCCCTTTCTTCTCTCTTCTCTGTTTCATATCTTTCACATCAGTCACCTTGGACATATCAAGCAGAGAAGGGCAAGTCAAACCGCCGGTTAGTTGATTAGAGGTGGCTAGGAAAAACTCTGAATAAAGCACGAGGTTTGCTCAGCCCCTGCCTTTGCGGGGAGCCTTCCCTTCATTTATGCCTCTCCAGCCTTTTGATGTGGTTGTAATGCCCGATAGACATTCATTAATATATATAGGCCCTTTCCATCTCTCCTACCTGTCTAGATCTAGCAGCTTCCTTTACTGATTCCTATCATTAATTTCTCTTCGCAAGATAAGCTCGAGATCCTCCCAATCCTAGAGCAACGGGCCACTTCGGTATTTCGGATTTACGCTCGAGGATATGCCGGAGCATGTCTAGTTCAAATTTGGGTAAAAAGAGCGTATTACGGAAAAGAAAATTGACATTGGGCATACTTTTGAAGACTCTCGTACAATATCCAAAACACCTCAACGACGTGGGATCCATGCAGATATGGACATTCTAGAAAATAGAAAGTTGGTGAATGTGGAGAATAAACAAAATTTTTGCGGAACAATTATTAGAAATCAACTTTAGTTGGAACCAAATCTTAGGGGGTGTTTGATTCGCAACCGAAATCAGAATGAAAATAGAAATCGAAATGACTTAAAATCGGAATGATCAAATCCCTCAAAACGTTTGGTTCGTGATCGAAATCAGAATTGAAATGAAAATTTGAATCCATAGAAAAAATAAGGATTGAGTTCTATATAGATTGAGTCATTCCCATTCCGTCCTGAAATCGGAATCAGAATGAGACTCCTCCAACCAAATGGTTGGAATAGAAGATCCATTCTGATTTCATTTCAGATCTCCACTCTACCAAACCAAACACCTCCTTAATGCCTTAAGCTTTTGGATCAATTTAGTTCCAACATGCATCTCGAGTCCCCAAAATTATCAAAGCTGAGGATGCAAATCCTAGACATGACTCGAAATAATGGTGCATCGAGAGCTCTTAGAACGGTAACATGTAAGCTGGTGGAGCCACGTTGTGATGACCATAAACCAAACCAACAAAGTAAATTAAATGAAACAAGGCGCTAAATATGAAAGCGAGCTCGATTCGGCAACTTCATGAAATAGGTACCTTGATGAAACAGATAACAAGTCCAAGCACGGTTCTTGGCCAGTGTTGAAACGCAAAATTTTTAGATAAACTACACGCAGTGCAAAAAGACTGATTATTGAAAACAGACCCCTTATTTGCATCAGAAACAGGTGCTGATCAAATTTTTCAGCCCACCAGTGTTATTGGCAATGCAGTAGAATAAGAAAGGCATAATATATAAAGCAAATTGAAAAAAAGAAAAATAATGTTATACAATGAGATTGCTCTTGATGAACCACCAGATTAATTTTATGATTATCAATTACATTGGGATGACTAAATTACATGTTTCATTTAAATTTCTAAAAAAAAAATCCCAACCCTTCTCTTTTCAAGGGTTAGGAAAGCCAAGAACCTGACGAGTGAATTCACCACCCTACGTTCTATCTGATCAGCATTCACAGTGAAATACCGTATCGCCAAAACAGCTACTTTTAGGTGCAATTTTTCTCACACCCATCTCATGAACAGCTCTAACATTGAGGGGAGAGATATACATCCTGTCCATCATATTTATTTTGGGAGCCTCAATGATTGCTTTTGGAGGAGACAAGGCCCATTGCATCGCCCATATTGCAAGTGGGCGCATGTACATCAGGGAGCGGTAGTGTCCATCAGTAGTCCATGCTTCAGGGGTCTGAAACCAATACCTGCATTTAAGCAAAAATTAACATCACCCATAAGTTCTACAAGAATTAAATAACAAAGGGAATAAACTACACCAAAATGCCAAATATCTAGTTGGAACTTAAACGAGCACCCAACATGCGAGATAGCCTTTTTAACTTTCTAGCACAAAAGCATAAATAAATTAGAAACTGCATCATCCATTATGCAAGTATACAACCGAGCTGGATAAAACCGTGCAAACAATCTGGAATATCATCACGTTGTTCTCGTGCATATTCATCAAATTACAACATGCAGGTGAAACTGGACCTCAGCTCAATCAGACGGTAAACCGCTCATATGCATATGATTATGCAAGTCTGCATAATTATATGAAAAATATATACATATCATTATCCAAATTTTAAATACCAGCGGAAGCAGGATGCTCCACCATCCTGAATATTGGGATGGGATGAGTTGGAAAATGGACCGGGATGGGATTAGCCACCATCCCAAGTACTGGTGCACAGGATGTCCCATTCCCATTCTACGAAGAAACCGTGACTGCTATGTCCCCCGGTACCAACTGTTACCAACTGTTATAAGATAAAGACATTTTGTGGAAGGGAAAGAAATATATTCCTAATGATATATCAACTTCACAGAAAGAAATATATTCTTCATGATATATCCACATCACATGATACTCGCACCAGGCACACAACTCTTCCCCCATCACACATAATAAACAGATATAAAAAACTTAAGTATCTAAAAGAAATTATATATACAAGATTAAAGTAAAAGAAGAGGAGATGCTTACCCATATCCTTCTTCGGACCAGCCTGCAATAAAAATACCTTCTGCCGTGGTAAATGCTTGATGCTCCATCCCATGAAGCAGCATGGTAGCGGCCACACTATAGGTAACCCCAGTCCAAATTTCACGTGACTGCATGCAAGATTCATCAACCTTTCCATTAGGATGCATTCCATTAACAGCCCCCATTCGTCCTCCTCTCACCTTCATCACATTGAATTCAAATATTTTCTGAAGAGTGCTTCTTATTTTATTATCATCGAAAAGTGAGGGCAATCCTGATGAAGCAGTATACCATTCCCCTGCAAGTTGATCTGCCTGTATAGACCGGCTGTTGCTACTCGTACCACTGTCATAATTGAAGTATGATCCATTCCACAATTTAGCTTCAAACACAGGTTTAGCTTTCAAAAATTTAATCTTACATTTTTCAGAAAAAGAATGATCCCCAAGGCGATGAGCCATAGCTGCTGCAGCTTGGAGTGCAGCTAGCCAAAGACATCCACAGTACGCACTGATGCCATGAACTGTCCAAGCATCATAAGTTTGATCAGGGAAACCATCATTCTCGATGAGACCATCATCATCACGATCAAATTGTTCCATATAATCAATAGCAGCTCGAACAGCTGGCCAGACGTCCCTTCCAAATGACGTGTCACCAGTTGCAGCAAAATCCCTATACACCTGGAGTACGAACTTTGGGTTGAGATCTTTCCATTTGCTCGTATCATGTATGTTGTAAGCATTCATTTCATGCCATGGATCATGTGTTCCTAGATCATGGGGAACGGCACCTTTAACGTTACGGATTCCCCAGTTACCATCAGCCAGAAATTTGACTTTTCTCCTGTCCTCATACAAAACAGCTTGGGCAAAATCTCGTTGAATACTTAACTCAATTTTTGGAAAGAGATCCAGAAGAGCAAAAGAAGCATAGAAGTGCACATCATATGTACACCACATGATATACTCTACTCCTTCCAAGTACAGAAACCTCCCAACATTTTCGGGACCATCATGCAGGTGTAGAAGAGGTCCAGCCTGTAGAGATTCAGGGCTATCTAAATTGTCACTATCTTCCGAATCATCTCCTGCTGAAGACAATGGGACCATTTTCTCATCACCATTGTGTAGTCCAGTGTCAAAAGAAATCTGCTCCATAGCGAAATTCACATGGCTTCTTTTTGTAGATACAGCATTGGCATCTTCTTTTGCTATTTTTGAGGATTTTTGGCGGTTGGAACCAGGATTTTGTTTCTCATTACTGACGGAGCTTCACCATCTGCACAGCATAAGTAATCAGGCGATGACTTCCTCAAGAAATTACCTACTACTTTTTAAAGAATAATCAACAATAAACTGTATTAAAAATAATGACTTTCTTATGTCATGCAAAATTGCAAACAGGACTGCTGCTGCAAAGGAAGCACAGAAAAATACCTGTCCAAACTGTTCCCCCGGCAACCAGAAAGTAGAGCTCATTAAAAAGAGTGAATTTGTACCTGGAAACATCAACATATATTTAGATAAGATGATGACAGAATTGAAGCCATTCTTGCAGATAACAGTATACAATCATGGTTGTTAACTTCAATGCGATGATTTCAATAATATAAGAAGTTGATAATATGCTAGGATGTAGATATACCAAGACCAATACAAAGCAGTGAAGTTTTGTACAAGAAGAAAAATCAAAAGCATATTTGCTATAGCTAAAATGCAGCCCAATTGAATCCAAAGAAACTTGGTTCTAAGATCATCAAAATTACCACTCTGGAAGCTTTTCATCCTTGAGTATAGGATCTTGCCATTTCTCAATCTCTTCCTCCCAACACTTATACCCTGATGGTCAACTCAAAACAGCAACAAATAGCTAGGATCAAACAGCTAAACCAACAAATACATGAATGCCACAATAAAATCCGAAACAAGGAATAAAAAAATAGAAAAGAGCAATACTATACCAGATCAGAATATTGATGATTTTAGATATTGATGCAACCAGTAAATGGGAAAAAACTTACAATGGACAAATGGTCATATATGTACATACCCATCAATGCATCATGAACCAAATTGATGGCCGATCTTTCTGAAGTTCCATAAAATTTTGTGTATCTCCTGTGAAAAGGGGAAAGCCATAACTCGCCAACTAAAATATAAAGAAAACAAACATGCACATTTTTAATATTTTGCTAAGCAAACAAATGGCAATCAGATATAATCTCAATGAAAAGTATCTGAACTCCCAAACGGGTCAGCTCAGATCACCAAAAAGCACTGGAGAAGAATGAAGTGCAGGCTTGAATGTGCCTCAACTTGATGTATGTGCACAGAAAGAGAGGTTAATGCACACAAAATTTCGTATATAGGTGACAGGACCGTAAAAGAACAAACAGATGTTTTTAATTAGTGCCCCAAAGATGAAAATTCTTAACCCATATCAAACAGTAACTTTTCCACCTTCTAATGTAGATTCTATGTCTAGGAGTCCATGGACAATGCTAATTATTTGCATGAGCAAGAACCATACAGCCAATAAGTTATACCTTTTCATGTATCACAGCCTGCCCTTCTCTTGCCAAAAGTGAACTTCGTGGCACTACTTCTTGATGGGTGTATGTTATGTGGAGAGAAAGACAATTAAACTCCATCACATATTAACAGAACATAAATCATTTTATAAGAGCTTGCCATATAGACAGGATGAAGTTTGAGCATCAGAACCCTTAAATTCAAGTCCTGCTTTTGCATGTGCAGCATGCATATGAGAGAGAGAGAGAGAGAGAGAGAGAGAGAGAGCGGGGGAGGGGGGGGAGGTTGCTTTTAACATACACAGGCATGCAAGCACACACACACATATAGATTACATTGTAAAAGAACCAACAAGCAATACAGGACAAGAAATTTAGTTCCACAAAAATATGCCCACAAAGCACTACCTGTGATATGAACATCCCTTCTGAAACTTTACTTTAGGAGATGACCAGGCCAAAGCGAATGCAACAGTGCATCTTCCATGTGGTTCTACCCATGTAGAGGCTGAAACTGCTGCACAAAGTGTACTTCCTGGAGCAGATGGCGCACTGGGGCCAGCATTGAAATATTCACGATCAAACTGCCCATCCTATAGAACTGAGTGTGTCAGCAAAAGAACAGGTCCCCAAACACAAATATTTTGATGGATTAAGAAGTACAAAGGTTGATTCCCTTTAGCAGACAAATTATGGATCCACGTTGGAACCAAAATGATCAAAGCGAAAGCCAAACTTCAGACCATTAAACTATCAAAGACGTATGCATGGCCAGAAAAAGTATCAAAACAAGGTGCTTGATTAAAATTTCTATTACAAAAACTGCTGATTATAAAAAGAATAACTACCTGCACCATGGTGCCCCACATGTCTCTAGCTGTAACGCAATTTTCTCCAGAAAGCCCAAAATTTGGCAAGACAGTCACATTCACATTCTGAGTTTCACAAGCAGCAATGGCAAAAGTTACAGGAGGGTTATCTTTTGCAGTCCTGCATCATTTTCAAATATTTAGATAAAAGCACTTGGGAAAAGACAACAATAGGGAAGCGATAAAACAAATATGAATTAGCTTAGAAGATACTTGAAATGACTCAGCTAGTTACACAAACAGAGGACCAAAGGCCATAATGGAGTTCCATGCTTGAAAGACAAATATTGGGAAAATGAGATGAACTATGGGGAGGCACTGGAATTTCCACAATGGCATAAACAACCTAAGGGAAATCTGCTAACCAACCATCATAATAGAGCAATCAAGGGTTGGCAACTTGCTTGTGATGTAGAAGCACCCCAGATACTCCATCTTCCCCTCTGCATGCAAAACAAAAGCAAGATTTGCATCAATATCAATACATATGGTGATAAAGTAATTAATTGCAAAACCTCCACAATAAGGTGCTACTGACATGAATGGCTCGTTGATGTGGCCTCCAGAGTGATGAGAAACTCCTCCAATGGAATTCTGTGAGAACACAGAAAATATAAAAGCATTATAGAGGAATTCAGTGCAGATAAATATAGTTTGGAAGGAATCAACAGAAAAATTTCACCTACCGCCCAGGTCATCAGCAAACTGACTTTTGCCCTTTCCCTTCCAGTATTTACTAGCTATAACAGAGAAAAAAGAAGTACCTCAGTTCCAGTTGCATCACAACTGGGCAAAAAAATCTTAATAATAAAATTGACATTCTATGATTATTAACAATTATGGCTTTGCAATTAATTAAATCCCTAACTGGCCCAAATCAAAGACAGACTAGTTGGTATCATGTGGTCAACCATTAGGAAAACTGGTTATGAAATTACATTCTGTTTGTTCAATCAATACACTCATGATATAATGATATAATGCTAATATACAGAATATATGCATAGCAAGAACTCTGACAGCACAACCACATTGTCAAGTTCTAAGACTTCATACAAAAAATAATGAAGTTTAACACCTACTAATAATCAAGGTTAAACTGAAAAATATTGTTTTCTACTTTAAAAAAGAGCAGAATTTATTTCACATTATAACAATAAAAGAATAAAGCCTGCATTTAAAGTTACAACCTTTGTTCTCTTAACAGCTGAATGTAGACAGAGGGACAGGCCTACATTCTTAAAATGCAAACTATATTTGAATTTAGACAACTAAGAGATGATGCGTTCCATCAAAATCAAAATGCAACTTGTCAAAATAATTCTCCCTGAGAAATAGATCTCCGCATGGAACTAGTATCCTACCAGAAGAAAAAGTTACACAGCATACACAGTAGTTTGCAATTTGGAGTACAAGTGTACACATAATCAGTAAAATAGTTGACAGCACACAAAAATAGTCTCCAACAGTATAGTGCATAATTAGTCAAACTTAAGGATTAAATAAGACTTTAGATTAAGTTTTGGTTTCTTACAGTTGTAAGTCACTATGATCTATACATGTAGGGCTAAGCCCCAAAATTTAGATGATGAAATCATTGCAAATCCTAGTTCTTTCTTTTCTCATGCCTTCTGTCCCTTTATTACATCTCTCCATCAAGTGTTGAGGATTTGCCTCCAAACCAAAGATTTTTGTCATCATGGATAATTACAACACATTTTTCTGAGCAAAATCTAGAAAACTTCATTTTTAAATATAAGAATTCAAATCCAAAACTCATTTCAGATCATACAAAATTGCAAATTCACTCACTTTGATCTTTTCTGCATCTTGCAATATGTGAAGCTGTTTGTCCACACAAGCGATTGTGTGCACACAAACTAGTACTCTTTCGGTAAGACTGCTCCCCAATTCCTATTTACCAATCATCCACTCGATCACCAGATCCACTAACCTTGGTATAAGATTCCTGTTAATGTAGGCAAGGGAAGAGGAAAGAGTCCCCTGTATCCAGATTTTTAGGTATGTAGGGTTCACATGTTTAAAACATGGAAATAGCCTCCCTACATGCAGGGTAAGACTGAGTATATCTGACCGTTTGATTCCCCACAGTGACAGGAGCCTCATGCACTGGGCTGCTCTTTTTTGGGGTTTGTAATTCACATTTAAAGAGAAATAAATGGATTTAAAATGGATAGGGTTACTCAAAGGCTGTGTGAGGCTACCCACCAGATTCAAAGCATCTGAATTTTTCTTTTAGGACTATTCCATTTGTCTTACAATAAAATATGAGCAAATATAAGCAAGGATTCAGATCCTGACAGGACATCCCATGGACACTGGGATAGGGTTTCCATCCCATATGCCAGGATAGAATTATCCTACCATCGTCCCAGCATCCCGATCGGGACGACTTGGGACATCTCTTGTCCGTAGAAACATACATAATGCATAGGCAGCCAATGATTTGAATTTTGTGGGCTCACTAAAATAAGTAAAAAAAGGTTAAAAAGAAAATTTTAAAAACAACCCCTGCGAGAAAGAAAATAGTCACTATACCTCAATTACTCAAGACTCAATTCTATTTAGTTAACTAGGACTTCTCAAGCTCTATTAATTAAGTGATAACTCAGAACCATAAACATGGACAAAAATGAAAAAGGCAAAAAAGCAAACTTTTAAAGTGCAGCCAAAAATCATACTAATGTACTTACGGTGTACACAAACACAGATGTTGGTAGACTGCTCTCATGATAATTATGTGGTATAAATGGTGATATCTGGCGACATGAGATTTTGAGGTCAGGATCTGGTTCACCTGTGAAAAAAGAGGCCAATTATAATAACTACAAAACTTTCTGCAGAATTTAAAATGATGGACCGTTCTCAAACTGTATATCCAGAAGACATATGACATACTATAAAAGAACTGTGCAAATTATCTTCCTATAGAATAAATTGGTAAAGCTAAGTGCCAGACCCTTGGTCTCACAAATAAAAAAAAGCATCCTAATTAGAATACCTAAAAGAAAATATGAAAGCCCTTACTTTATCATAGAATATGACAGAGTTTCAAAAAATATACCATCATAAACAGTCCATGCCCTAGGGAATAAAGCATGGTATGTGGAATGCTGACCACTTAGATTCCAGTCCCATGATGAAATGCCCTGATCACCAAATTTCCTGAAAAAGAATGCAGAAAATGAACAAACGTGTGCTTAGCTTCCTTAAAGACAAATTTAAAAGTAAGAAAGCAAATAATCAAACAAGCTCATTCAGATGTAGAAGCAATAGCTAGAGTTGTACTAAGAGTAAGGAGATATAAAACATCAACAGAAATGGTAATTAATAACCAGAAAAGGCGTGGAATATGGGAATCCTCGCCACTGATTCACTAAGAAAGCCAGAAGAAGCAAGAGTCTCAAGAGCTTATCTGCCTTAACTGCACATCAACTGACGAACACTAAGATTTATTCTTAGCTATTGTATCAGGAACAAAACTAGTGTTCTTTCCTTTTTGGGGTCTATTAAATAGTCCCACTATAAGTTATTTGCTCAGATACGATAGTGGGCCTCCTGAGGTGGACACTTTTACTGATGGCAACACAATACTTTTGACACTTTAATGGGAAGAATATTCCTATCGTTCTTCCAGTTGGCTTTTCTAGAGGAGGAACAAACCATGGAAACCTTTCTCTTTCATCTCTTCTTTTTATGTAAGATTTCCGCAAAATTTGTATATAGACAGACTCCTGATAAAGTAAAACTGATTTAGAATTATTGATCACTCAAAAGAACCATTCATCTCTAGTACAGAATGGTTAAATGCAACCATAGTAAAAAGAGGAAGCAGACTTAATGGACCTTGAATCCCGGGAGTAAGCAGCAATTACATAAGGACCTATCCCAGAATAAACACAAACATCAGCAAGTAGCAGCTCCTTTTCTTTAGGAAAACATAAAAAAGTCATTTCTCATTATAAGTGCAAAGGTCAAAAGGGCTCATTAATAAGGGGCCACAATCTATTGCAGCAAGTACATTCTGCTCTTCTTTCTTGCAGGGGAAATTCTTCAGGTCAGGCTAAGAAATTGTTCTATAATGTATAACATCACAGATGATTTATGACACAAATTTCAGCATACCTGAAAAGTATTTTTGGCAAAAGAAAAAAAATCACAAATACTAGGCCTTATTTTTTATTAAAACTTCATCTCTTTTTAACACTTGCAAGCAAGGTTTGCCATCTCCTGTATTGGTACCATCCTATTATAGTATTAGTACGCGATATGGTACAAGATGGCGAGGCCTACTGAGTACCAGTATGGTACGAAAATACATATTAGTTCGGTACCGGTATGTTATTGACAGGTGCTGCAAACCTTGTTTGCAGGCCCTGCTATGCAGCAGATGGTATGAACAAGACGCGAATTTTGTTTGAGCTAATATGAAAATGTTAACCTGGTCATTATTAGCTGAGATTCTAGAGCAGCAACAATAAACAGACAGAGCAATAAGAAGAATAGCAGCTAGCAAAACAAATGGGCAATTCTAAATCGAAAAAAAAAAATCATCTGAAAATTAAAATACTCCAGGCAGAGGTCCAAACATTTACCGCAGAATCTAACTGCCAGGTTGAACAGACAGAAACACCACCTTGGATATTCATAAATCATCATTGAAATTTTGAAAATAAAAAAATGTTGAATGGGAAATGCTTGCCAGACATGTTCAAATAGACAAATGGGGTGTTTGTGTAGAGGCAGGTAATTGCAGACCTATGGGTAAAAAAAGTTGGAGATTGTCTTACTTTATCCCTTCATGATGACCAGGAGCTAAAACTGAAGAGTACTTTTTATTTCCTCCATCTCGAGATATAAAAATCTGCAATCCAGAAATATAAAAATCAACAAATAGTACACTAACATACAAAAACATGCAAAACTTAATGTTTGCATAGCACAATCCATCAGCATATCATGACATGCTAATTAACAAAGTTGTAGTTGTCACAGGAAATGCACATGACAGTTTCTGTATCTCCAGAGATCAGGAGAGACTTTATTTGCACTATCTTTTTTCTCACAGTGCAGAATAGGAAAGACTCTCCCTCTCTCATGGCATAGGCTTCCAGAGAAACTTTTCTTATTAATGCCCTTACTATGGTGGCTTTGGAGGCTTCAGCTATGAGCAGTCTGGCCTCACATACTCAACTTCAAACATTATCTTCATATTTGAGAAGATGAACTTAATAATATAAAATCATTAGTGATAATAACATAGACAAAAGAAGCTTTGACACACTATGTACCGTGCCAATTATATACACCCTTTCCCTGATATACAGCTCATCCACCATCCGCTCTAACAAAACTCGGTCACTAAAAGGATCCTTTTCAAGCACTAGAGAAGATATAAAATTCCTTGTTTGGCTTCTTTTTCTTACTTACATAATAATGCATTCCTCACCAGTCAACAGATTTGGCAAGCGTCTAACAAAATTGGTTGGGCATGAGAAAACGAAAACAAGGCTGAAGGAAACTAAGTGTATGTATCAAAAGGCTGTTAACATTTTTCTCATCTCATAATATGATATCATGATCAGTCATCATGAAGAACATCTAAATAAAATTTGGTTCATTACAGATGCCTCCAGAGCTTGCGAAATTGCATTCCTTTTTCACATATGTCATTCAGTGCCCTTTGCTCTGCCCAGCTCAACAGGCATGTCCCAACAAAGGGAGAAGAAAAGAATAAAAGAAATTGCAATAGCACAAAATTTCCAATCCACTGTTAAAGTCCTAATCCTCTCATTATCATCAAAAGAAATTGCAATGGCACAAAATTTCCCATCACTGATAAAGTCCTAATACTCTCATTATCATCTGCACCACCTAGAAAATCAAACACACTCCTATAGAAATCTTAAGGGTCTTCAAACAGGCACCAATTATGAGCATCTCCCACCACCACTACATGTTTGGTTTCCTTAAAAGGCCACCTCTCACCACCACGAAACATGGATCAAGAATGTTATAAGAGAGAAGATGAATCAACTTTGGTAGCTCTTAAACACTGATTTAAGTGAATAAACTAAAACAAGTGATCTATGTATTAATCTGGATGGTACCCCAAATCTTGCAAAGTGAATCCCTCTTCAAGAGTTCATCTTTCATATCTCATACTTGTGAACAATAGCAAGCTTCCACTCTATTGTCAAAACCTCAATCTTTCCTCCAAATCCTTTAAAACACCAAACCCACTCATGGAGAAGTAAATGAGGCATTTACAGATATCAAAGCAACAAAAATCTCAATTACCTTATCCACTTAATCTTGGCAAAACCAGTCCAATGCACTTGCAATTTTCTCAACAAGGCACCTCTCCTGTCCATCACTCTCCTTCTCTACCTCATTCCAAGTCTTAGAAGCTAGAAAGAATAACAAGAGTGGGAATGGGCATGAAAGAGTTCAACAAACTGGTATATTTATGTTAAGAACAAGGTAATGCAAAGGATATGAACGAAAGCAGGAGCACAAGTTAGCAAAACTAGTTTGACAGCAAACTTAAATAATACCTGATTACAAAACACTGTTCTTCAGCTCTTAGGGATGCAAGTTCAGAAACACTTGCTATAAACCATCCATTTCAAAGCAAATAACCTTTAAAAATCTTCTAAATAATTTACAAGTCAAAAAAATCTTATCTTACTATAGAGCTACTTCTTGAGCATGACTTCTACAAGACTCAGTCCAACATAGCTTCCTATATGGAAAACTACCGCTTCTCCAAGTTGTTACATGTTTTATAACCATAAATTTTATGTTAGGACTCCAAGTGCACCAAAAAATTAAAAACCCGGTAATGCTAAAACATTTAATAACTAGGTGTAAACTAAATGTGTGCTAATGTTTGTTCCCAATAATAAAAAGGTAAAGGCATGGTCCGCCATATCACCCGATATTGATAGGTACGAGGCATACTGTACCATGGTAGTAGTGAGTCGGAATGGTGTCTCGCACTATACCGACACTCGGTACGCTGTCTCATACCGTACTGAACCGTGTACTAACATTGTAAAAGATGGTACTTATATGATATCCGGTAACCGGTACTGAGATGACAAACCTCATAAAGGTCTTGTTATTCTGGCGACAATGATATGCAGCAATCCATCCATTGATGAGGTAGCCAAAAATTGCCATAGAAAGGTCAAACAACGGAATGATCCACATTCAGAATTTTCTTTATGCTTGATAGGTTAGTAAAGGAAGGAAGAGTTTATAGAGCCACAATTTAGATAAATGGTGGCTTGTAGTTTAATTTAGATTTTCGGATAAATTGTACTGTGCTGAAGTCCTCCATTCTGCAGTTTAAAGGAGGGAAATCCTACTAATGAAATCTAATAATTGATACAATCAGAAAGAGCAATAAGGCAAACCCATAATAATGTCAATGAGGAATAATGATAAATGATTTTGTTCAAGAATGCAACACAAATCGAAGATCGGAAATGATATTATAAGCAAAACATAAATACAAGGTCCAAAAGAAAGTAACAAGCCAAGAATTACAGAGAACTGATTTGTCATGACAGGTGACGCTTCACATGAACCAGGAATTATCTGCCAATGTTTAAACTCCCCTCTGAAACCTCTTGAGATGCTTCCACTTCTGCAGATGTGGTTTGTATAAATCAATGAAATTAAAAATCTAAAAGAGAAATTGTCGATTGCAATAGCCAGTAATATCACCCACCCCATTCCTCCAAGCGGTACCCCTTGGGAAGCTGAGGGCTTACATCTTTCTCGCGTAAATGGATCAATGGGTGCTTTCTGCAAAGCTCCAAATGCATCAAGCCATTACCCTTAAAAATATATTTGTTCTAAGGGAAAAGGAATTTACAGGATTACCCTTCCTTGAGAAGCTTCTTCTCTCACGTATGACCAAAGGCGAACACCAAGGCGCATCTGAGGCCCAATAACCCATCAACAACAAATTAATTGAGGCAATTAAAAAGTTCACGAACAATTAACAATCTGTGAGCGCAGCAGGTTCACCAAAAACCATGCATAGGTAATAGCCAACACCATACCATTCTAATTGCCTCCATAAATGTCACACTGAATTCCTTCAGTATGTTAGCATGACTATTTAGCCTCCTCCTCCATGCCTGCTCTGGTGGCGCACCTCCATCAAAGTCGAGCTACAATCATGTATGGAGTAAAAATAGGAAAAATAAAGCATCAATATTGTTGGGTTGAACCAAAAAGAATACCCACCACCCATCCAGCTCACAAACAACAGAGTACAAATTCCCAAGCTATGCATTAACCAACATAAGTGACTATACTATTAAATTCTAAAAAACTAATAACATTGTCAACATAAAACAGTTATAAGTCCATGGATCATTTAATCAAGGCACGACTGATCCAAAGGAACTGAACTGAAGCACAAGGTTATTCGTTCACCAAGACCCTTCTAAAATTCAGATACCAAAGAAGGGGACTCACCAACTGCAACGTAGTTCTGCTAACATATTCCTCTGCAGGCCACGAGTGTTTTCGACACAGAAAAAGGTGTCCGCTCACCATCCTGACCCCCTTTTAAAATCGAGACAAAGGACAAAATTTTCCACCGAGACCACGACTACACAACTCCACGGAGAAAAACAAAAACAAAGTTCTCCAAATTGGCAAAATTTCCCCCGGGCTCGGATGGATCAAATTGTCAAATCATCAAAATGGATCAAAGAACCTCACCAGACGCACCAAATAGTAGCCAACTCATCTCCAAAACTTCTTCTCCGCTCCAAGAACTTTCACAGCATCATCAACGGCTTCGAGGAAAGACGAAATTTCGGCAAATTCACAATGGACCGAACTCTTTCAACGATACCAATCATCACATCACGTACGAAACTCTACGAAAATCGTTGGATTCCTTGAGGTCCGCAGATCACCAAGATCCTCCTAGGCGCACCAAATCCCAAGAAAGAACCGCCGATCAAACGCAACAAGAAAAAAATCTCAAAGATCCGGCTCCAAAGATCGAGGGAAGCGCGGAAACGATCCAGGTGCCCTGGACCGCCTTGGAAGGCCCCAGATCATTCCAAGCCGCGCCGAAACCCTAGATCCCCTGCCTGGTTGTTTGCGGGGCGGCGAAGGAAACGACGCGGCCCGATACCGCCTTTCCACGGGAACGAACAAGGGCGGTCTCTCTGCTGTTCTTGAACTCCCCGGCCTCCATCTTTTTATTTTATATACCCCTCGGCCGGGTTTCTGCACGAATAGAACCGGGAATCCGGTTCGGTTCCGATAGGACGCATAACTCGAACTGGTGGAACGCGGCACCTTCCGCTCCGCCCACGTCACAACGCAACGGAATCCGTACGCAGAACACAGTTTTCCATTCTAGTTTTTGTAATTTTACGCCCGGCTTCGACGTGGACAGCTGTCGACACCAGGAGGTCAGGCGTCTACATTCACCACCTACCGATAGTAATTTCTCCACAAAAACTGCCGGCGAAAAAAAAAAAAAAAAAAGTAGTTTTGACGGGAGAAAATAATAAGGCAATTCTTGACTTTGAGACGCATAAATCATTATCTCTAAAGTTATATTTGTCTCTACTCAAATAATAAGTGATTCTGCACTTTTAAAATACAACAGAGTTGTAGATTCATTCTTGACAAATCATCCTTAAAATTCAACAAAGTCTTATGAAATTTTGCATATAGAAATTCTGAAAAAATAAAAATGTTCTAAAATATTGTTTAGAAACTAGAATAAAAGTTCAAGATTCTTTATATAGAGTGCGAATAGGTACGAAGTATCTTTTACAGTAACAAACGGTTATTTTACAATGGCGAACCGGTGCCAAAGCACGTAAAGTTCCCTTCAGAAAAGATGACCATGAATAGCGGTTGGGTCCTTTTCTTTTTCTTTTTTTGCTCCAACAATAAAAAGTAGTAGGGATGCGTAACAGGACTACCGCATACGTATGTCTAAGCGAAACTCCAAGCGAGAGATTAACGATGATTGGATGTGACATGCTTATTCAAGATGGTGCAGACATCCATTTTTTTTACGAAAAAAAAATTGTTAGATTTTGAACGATGGCATCTTTGTTGGACAATTAGCTTTGGTCGGTGACGATGCAATCTCCACCAACGTTCGCAAACGTTCCCTGATCAGACGGCTCGTAACACCTTTACGTTGCGCTGGTCGAAGAGATCGAGTTTTTTTTTAAGTAATACAAAAAAAAAAATATTTATATAAATAATTTAAATTTTAATTTATTTATCAATTTGATGTAAAAATAATAAAATATCATTTTGAATGATTTTTACCATGACCACATCACCCTCTATTTTTCACGTAGACGTCATCCAAAAAAAAAAAAAATTATTTTAAATGGTGTTTTTAAAAGCGCCATTTAAAATGGGGCAGTGCAGTACTAGCTTGCCTATACAGAACTATGTATCGGGTTCTTATGCTGATCAGAGCAGATTGATGGTTATCTTGTATTATTATATGTATGTGAATTATAAATTTTTATTTTTAATATTCATATTTCATATTGGGTATATCGTGTATGATTTTTTGAAATTTACAGATTTGGGTATGAGAGCATATGCCGACTATCAGTCTATTACGACGCCAAGATGCCATCAGAGCAGCATATCCTGATGTTCCATTCAGACTAGACGGACCATTGGGATATAGTATAAAAATATTATTTTTATTATTTGAAACTTACTGTTTTAAATTGATAAAATTTATTTAATATGAGTAGATTGTGAAACAGATGGAACGTTGCATTCAACGTTTATCACGTATCGACGAGAGTGACACGGGTTTATAGGTGCCATTGGATACATTAGTTGATACATATAGATGGATAAATTTTAAATTTTTTATAAATATCATTTTACAGTTGTCATAATCTATTAAAATTTTAGCTTACTAATTTTTTTTATTTTAACTCTATCAGTTTTTGTGGAGCCATGTACAGATGAGATATTGGCTATATTGCCACAGATGTGTACAGTTGGACATGATATATGGATGCTAGGGTGTCACTTATTTATTTTGATGTGGTAGAGTGACATCTTTTTGATCATGTCCTGCGACGTTTGGTCAGATTCAGGGCATCCAGAGTAGTTTGATACCAGCCAGGACTTCATCATATTGATCGACGAGGTAGAACTCGTATTGACTAGCATATCAGACATGCAGCGTATATCGATATTTGGGATGCACGTCGAGATCACATTGTTCATGGTGATCCCATTTTGAGAGGCCGTTCATATACCGATGACTACATGGCTTGGTTTTTTAGTATTACAGTACGAGTTATTGGACAGTCTCGGTATGCAGTTCCTAGATACGAGGGCAAGAGTTTGCTGTGCGTCTTTTGTAAGACTACAAAAATAGTTTATGTTGTTTGTGTTATATTTTTATTTTATATTTTATAGTATATTGATGTTTTATTTTTATTTTATAGACTGATTCTATGTCGGGTCTTGTGTTGGATGCTCGTCGTGCTTTATCTACGACTGATGAGGACGAACGGATTCGGATACTACATGAGATATAGAGAACAAGTTCCTAAATATTGGTGGCGATTGGTGTTGATCCATATAGCTGTGCGCCTTGGTATGGAGCAGCCGATGCGTCAGATATGAGATATACGCCGTCACCATATATTCCACATATGTCATCACCGCATATTCCGCAGATGTCATCATTAGATGCTGCACAGATGCCATCGCTTTTTGATCCACAGATGGCAGCGCCTTCTTCTTCTACATCCCTCAGATAACATCATCGGGTACCAGTTGGCCACATGAGTATAATACTTTTTTTTCAGGCCTATCCATGTATCCAGATGAGAGGGTTGAGTGGGTCATTCAGTCCGTAGATAATCCGACAGCATCAGTTATTCCTGAGCAGTATGACCAGCAGACCTCCTCCACTGATATAAGGGAGGAGCCGTCACAGCAGGAGTAGGAGCAGGAGCAGCCGGTGAGGACCTTTCTGAGAAGGTCCAAGCGACCACGGACACCACGACGTCCTTGTGGGACTTAGCCTTTTTTAGATTTGTACTTAATATTTTTAATATTTATTGTACTATTTTTTATAGCGTGATATTTTTATTTATTTAATATTATTAAATATTAATTTTATTTTATATTATTTAATTTTAAGTGATCGGATATTTTGCTTTGTGGATATGGATACACATACTCGAATGTGTCTCAGAATATTAGGAGGGAAAAAGTTATGCTAAAAGGGCTATAGAAATTATAACGTAAAGTTATGCTAAAGTTATTTCAAGTGAGGGATATTTTCTCTTTTTTTTTCTCATTTTTTACTTCTTTGTTTGGAATATTTTTTAAAAAAATAATTTAAAATAGAAAAAATAATTTAAATAATATTTTTTATTTCAAATAAAATTAAAAATTTTATTTTTTTAAATTAAAAATTATAATTTTTATTTTTTTTTTTTAAATATTTTATTTTTTATTCTATTTTATTTTATTTTTTATTTTTTACATATTTTTTAAAAAAAATTAATTTGAAATGGAGAAAATAATTTGAAATGATGTTTTTATTTGAATTAAAATAAAATTTTTATTTTTTTATTTAAAATTATAATTTTTATTTTTTCTCATTTTTTTATTTTTTATGGTATTCTTTATTTTTTAAATTTTTTAAGATTTTTTTAGATATTTTTTTAAAAAATTAATTTTGAATGAAGAAAATAATTTAAAATTATTTTTTTATTTTAATTAAAATTTAGAATTTTATTTTTTAAATATATTCAAAATTGATATTTTTATTTTTTTATTTTTTTTAATTTTAATTTTTTATAATTTTTTTAAAAAAATTAATTTGAAAAGGAAATTGTAATTTGAAATGATGATTTTTATTTGAATTAAAATTAAAATTTTTATTTTCTTAAAATTTTGAATTATAATTTTTATTTTTTTTATTTTTTAATGATATTTTTAATTTTTTTAATAATAATTTTTTTATATATTTTTTTAAAAAGATAATTTGAAAGATAATTTGAAATAAAAAATTAATTTTTATTTTTATTAAAATTAAATTTTTATTTTTTAAAAAATTTAAAATTAAAATTTTTATTTTTTGATTATTTTTTTATTTTTTTTGAAAAAATTAAAAGCACCAAATAATATGATGTTTTTAAAAACGTCATTTAGAATGATGTTTTTAAAAACGTCATATTAAATGATATTTTTAATTTTTTTTTTATATGATCTACGTAAAATTAGAGGTGGATGACGTAGATAATAAATATCATTCAAATAATATTTTAAATTTTTACATCAAATTATTAAATAAATACAATTTATATTATTTATGTAAATAATTTTTTTTTTATATTATTTTGAAAAATACTTCAAAGAGACCGGTACGCTGGAACGGACAGCTAACAGCCTAAATTGATAGTCTTATCACCGCCTCCTGTCATGGATGGAGACATTTCGAGGCAATAATTAATTAACAAATCGGATTATGTCGTTTTAATACTCGGTCCGACGCGCTCGCGGAATGCCAAAGTGGACCGGGTGGAAACGATGTGGTGGAGGGGAAGGCGGTGGAAAGCCGGCGTTGTGGAGAACAGAAGGTCTGAGGAGCGCTTCGAGAAGAAAAGGGTATCGGTGCGGGTCAAAATAGGAAGAGTAGAGCAAGGGAAGACCGCGCGGACGTCGGCAAAGGAGAAAAACATTTTATCTGGAATGTGGTGGAATTGAAGCCTGGGAAACGTTTTCAAAATTCTCATTGCTCGGAAAAATAGCCGACACGACGGTTTGACTGCTGGACCAAGTTTTGTTTTTTTTTTAATCTTAGTTTGCATTTAATTATAGCAAAAGTAATTGAATAACTTTTGGAGGAGATGGTCAGGTTGGATCTCAAGGCGGATAAAATATACGTTGGTGCATTCTTTGCCATTAGATATTTGGCTGTTTTCCAATGAAGCGGCGAATTAGATGGCATTCTTCGTTGTGGAGCATATAATGAATTTTATGTTCTAATTTAAATTATATTTTTTTAAAAATATATATATTATTTTATTTTTAACTTTTGATGTGCTCATATTCACTGTGTATGAACAATTTGCATCATCGCTGTATAAGTAGGCCCGATGATGATGATGCTAATGGAAGAAGTCATTTTAGCATTCATAAAATGATTGTCCAAATAGCATTAAATAGTTGGACAACCTTTCGTGGGGCATTCATTTTGGCATGCATGATTGGCACAATCATTCACCACTTGGGCTGCACGAAAAAATAAGGGGGTCCAAGAGGTCATGGCCTTCAGGCCACCGCTTTGCGGATGGCTCTAGTTTTAGCATTTTTTTAATATATAAGAAATAAATAAATGGGAACCGGTGAAAGGAAATAGCTCGCTGAAAATAGACAGGGTCTACGTGCAGTCCATCAGATCCCATAGCAGAAAGGCGGTGCATTATGAGAGCCATTAATGAGGACCAATACATATAAGAAAGATGAACTCAATCATAGCATACACCTCATATGTTCATAGCGACCTTTGATAGAAGAAATTTTGCATGGTCAACATTTTACACTGTTTTTCGGCGCATCAAGAGATGATCAAAACCGTGCCACAGAACATGTCATGCATCGACCAATCGGGAAGCCAATCATTTCCAGCCACCCATGCTGCATGGCACCTAACAAAGTGGTCGGGCTTTATAGCTAATCAAGTAATAACAAACATTTGGTTCCCAAAGGTAATGGCCTCGAATAGGAACCCCGGCATGGTATACGTGGATAGCACGACCGAGAACATCCTTAAAATTATATTGTTCCCTTTTCCTTTTTTTTTTTTCCTCTTCTTTTGGTGAATGGCTTGAAAGTTTAAAAAGTTTAGCGAGAAAGCGTGCCACTTTTGCATTTATTTTGCGAGCAATCACGGGACACGTCGATGAGCACTACTTCTGGTCACGCACAACCATTGACCAATAAGTTGTCCTCCATGCAACTTGATAGCGCGTATCTCGCTGGTTTGGTATGTCCCGCATGCTGTCCCCTAGTAAAAACGCTGCTACATAAGTTTCTTTCCTAGGATGCTAAATGGTGGATGGGGTTATGCAACTAATTAAAGCTAGGGCTGAGATCAGGCTACTAACCTATCTTTTGATTTTGAGAGTTCGGAACCAATGCGATGCAATGTAGAGTGCAGTACTATCATAAATTATTGTCATGTCATCCATCTTAAAGATGGACGGCTCTTATTCATGAAATATTAGTGTAATGCATAATGTGTCAAAATTATGAACGAGAGCTGCCAATCTATAACATGGATGATATGGTGGCATCTGTTCCTTCGATTTTGGATGTCATATTGGCAGCCCCACACCAGATGGGCCAGCATCTCCTCCTATACGGCGGGGCTCAACTCACCAGTCTTCCCCGCTTCTCTTTTCTTCTCTTTTAGCCACATGATCTGTAGGAATATATTGATGACCATTGTCAACGAGGTTGTGCCAGAGGCCAGAGCAAACTCGATGAACTCCTTTTGCTTTATGGCTACGATACTTTCAAAACTAATGTAGACAATGGGCCAACTCATGTCTCTGGGTAGGAGTCTGAAAGTCTTTCTCCTCCCACAGCCCTTCAAGATGAAGGCTACGACGAGGGCTGAATATGGAGAGATTATTAGAATTGCCGGTATGTTTTCAAATAGAGTTGTTGCTACCATCTCTACGTTGTATGTGGCAGCTCAACTATATATATATATATATTCTTTATGGATATTTAATTAAAACATGAAGTTATAATTTTGCAAATAGGATGAATTGGATTTTTGCAGGGAATTTGGTCCATTGACCTATCCAGTCCGTATCCTTCTAGAATCCTGTCCTAATCTTAGCCTAGATTCTATTTGTGGGATGGTTAATCTACAGCATGGATATCTTGTTTCCTCCACAGGATTGGTTGATACGGCCTATCCAAATAAACCACCTATTCTATGATGAATCCAACAAGAAATCCAAATCTGCCGAACGAGCTTTAAATGATGTTGCCTTGAGCTTTAAACGACCCCAGGATTTGGGTTTCTAATCCTAATTTTCAGGAGTACCTATCCGTCTAGATTCATATCAGTTTAAAGTTTTTCCGTGGCGTGCGCGACATGAATACATCCATGTAGCCCACAAAATGTTGCTGATACACATAGACAATGAGGAGTATACCTAATCTCTGCTGTGAATGTCGCACTTAAGCCCAGAAATACAAGTTTATTTCAAATTTTCAACATAGTGTTTCCAATACACAGCTACTGAAGCAGAAATCGATAATAGTAGATTTCCCAAGAGAATGCATAGGATCATTCCAAATGGGTGGTGGTAACATCATATTTTTTTGAATATGACCTGCGCCCCTTTCCCAGGCTTCATGGTGAGAGTATACAAGGGGTCATGCTTGTAGGTAGGCGAGGTGACGAAGGTGAATTTTTGCAAGATGGTGGCAAGAACCAACCTGATCTCCAGGAGAGCAAAGTTCATCCCGAGGCACATCCTGGGGCCATGAGTGAAAGGCATGAAAGCCTTTGGGTGTTTGGATGACTTGGAGGCTCCCTCTGCAAAGCGACTTGGATCGAACTCGGCGGCATTGTCCCCCCATAACTCTTTATCATAGTGGATTGCTAGAATGGGTATCACAAAAGTTGTTCCACCTGGGATATCCACACCTTCAAGTCTGATATCTTCCTCTGCTTGTCTGGCTACGATGGGCGCTGGTGGATACATCCGGAGCGTTTCGTTGACTATCATGTTGACCTGCCAAATTATCCCAAAGCACTGCTGTGAGCCTAATTGCTTATCAAACACGTATCTCTCTCTCTCTCTCTCTCTCTCTCTCTCTCTCTCTCTCTCTATATATATATATATATATATATATATATATGTTCTTTTTCTATACATTCAAAAGAGTACCCAATTTTTTTTTTTTTGCCAAGACAGAGGAGCATCGCTGATATTAAAGATAAAGTAAACAAAGAGTACCCTAACTTCACTCACTCCTTTTTCTTGGTGCAAACTTCTCTCACTTATAAGTATCCGTTGGGACAATCGAATCCGCTCCCCCGATTCACGATCGAATCCCGACTATGTGTCGGCAATAGATGATGGACCGCTAAAAGAGTTATCGGTTTGACTACAACGTCTACACTATATTAAGTTTATTACCCCGACATATCATCGGCATCATGGAAGCTGACTGTCAATCAGCAAACTGGCTGATTGTCGGCAACTTTCGACTGTCTTCCCAGACAATGATCTATCTTAACGGCTCGATCAATGAAATAGTCGATGGCTAGTCAATATTTCAGAATCACCGACTGGCGACCACTTGGTATATCGGAGTTACCGATAGATAGTCGGTACATTAAGATCACCGACACCCAGTAGATATCAGAATTTACAATTATGACGCCACAACCGTAGATAACAACTCCATACCATGATTGTTAGTGGACATAAAGTATCCACTAACTCTATGATCATAGTTTGATAATAGGAGTTAACTACCCCTTCGTGCCACAACAAGCGAGACCTTACATATCTGACGGTTACACCCAAATTATTTATAAAAAGAAAGTAAGAGAACAGTGATGGTAAGAGGCTTTTACTGGGCTAATATTCTATCGAATTTTACATTAAATATACTGTTCACCACTTCCTACTAACTTAAGCATCGGAGGATCCCCGTCGGACACAACTCCGATCAATGTGGACTTATTTTACAGGTCACTTTTTACTAGACTCAGATGCACTTGGAGATTGGCCGCAATAGTACCCATATTTTCTATTGAGAGTAGGTTTGCTCAAAAATCAGGCAGCTTGCCCGACCGTCTGAGCCGATACATTTTGCATGGATTGAGGCATAGTCTTTTAGCATGATGGGCTGGATCCGATTATAAATTTCAGCCCATCCTTTAAATGGGTCAGATTCATGTTTGCATCAGCTAGGCCCAACCTGGCCTTAAAAGAGATATTGGATTATAAGTTGAGCTAAGCTTATATTCATAAGTGAATAATACTTTGTACATCACGTGCAGTGTAGTAAAATTGATGTGGAGTGCACTGTTCAATCATATTGGACTATATAGTGCCTGCGATAATGGAACAATATTTAATACTGCTCAACTTTTTTTTATCATATTTTTGTTGATGAAAATATCTTTTCCCTCTATAAAATAACAAAAGAATAGTATTATGACTTCCTAATATCATATAATGCAATAGGAAATCATAATAACCAACAAAAAATCATATAAAGATAGAGAAAGTCATATATATTATTCAGGATGTCATATATATTAACAAGAAGTCATATAAGATATCAAAAAGTTATATATATTATTCAGGATGTCATATATATTCATAGAAAGTTATATATATTATTTAAGATATCATATATATTTATAGGAAGTCATATAAGGTATCAGTAATATAAGGTATCAGGAAGCTATATATGTTGTTCAAGATGTCATACAAAAATATAAAAAATCATATATAACGTTTAGGATGTTATATATATTTACAGAAAGTCGTATAAAGCATAAAAAAATCATATATATTATTCAGAATATCATATACAGATAAAGAAAGTTATACATATTATTTAGGATACTATATATATATTTACAGAAAGTCATATATATTATTCAGGATGTCATATATATTGATAGAAAGTCATATATATTATTCAGGATATTATATATATTCATAGAAAGTCATATAAGATATTAAAAAACTATATATATTATTCAAAATATCATATAAAAATATAAAAAATCATATATAATATTCAAAATATCATATATATTCACAAAAAAGTTATATATATTATTCAGAATATCATATATATTAATAAAAAATTATATGAGATATCAGAAAATCATATATATTGCTCAGAAAGTCATCATATACTCACAGAAAGTCATAATAATCACAGGATATTATATAAAGACACAGGAAGTCATATATATTGTTTAAAATATCATATACACTCACAGGAGGTTATATAAGATATCAGAAAGCAGAACAAATAGAAAAAATATTTTTATTAGTAAAAATTTGAAGATAAAAAAAAAATTAAGCGGCATTAAATACTGTTCCATTATTACTTGTGCTACATAGTTCAATGTAATTGGATGGTGCACTCCACGTCAATTTTGCTATACTGCATGTGGTGCACAAAGAATTACTCTTCACAAATACCTAAGATTTTCTTTTGAGTGGGCCGAACGAAATCTAATTCAGAGGAAAAAAAAAATCTGCTTAAAATCCTGATGGTTGTACTGGCTCAACCTATGAATTCTATAGGATTTGGGCCTAATCATCTAAATAGGCCTTAAAAGAGATGAGAATTTGTCAGGGGCCTAACTCTTTTTTCTTTCCTTCCAAAATTTTCCTTCTAAATAAACATGTTTTCTTCTCTAATTACAGAAAAATCATTATATATTATTGCTTTATTCGGTGAAAGGGTAAAGAATCCAGCCTTCTAATTCAAAATATGACAATGGGTGGGGTAATGCAAGAGAAACTAATATAGTTAAAAAACTTTAATATATAGTAGTATAACCAGTATTTATTTGAGAGGAGAAATTATATCCTACCCATGCACCACTTCAATGATGCACCATAGGAACAAATTGTGATGAGCTGAATAGGGTGGCAATCCAAGATGGGTGCATGACGAATGAGATCCATTGGAATCGAGACACATAATTGGTATGATGCATCGTGATATGGTATATATGGTGTAGGATATAATTCATTATTTGAAAGTCATTGAATGCCAGGAGACTTACCATTTTAAGTCGACCTAGAATTTCGAACGAGGGTTGATTCCCTTTGAGCACTTCATCAATTTCCTCTCGTGCTTTGTCTTGCCATTCAGTATGTGTACCCAAGAGTATGAAAGCCCAGGACAACGCAATGGATATGGTCTCATAACCAGCAGTAGAGAAGACCTTGCATTCATCCTCAATCTGCTTTTGAGTCAGGGTTGACGAGAGTAAAAACCCAAGAAAGTCATTTTCCTGCTCATCCTTGCTCGAATAGCGGCTCTTGATCAGCTCTTTGATTAATTTGTCTGCCTCTTTTCTCAACCAAACGCACTTGGAAGTTAAGGGATTAGGGATAAACCTGTGTTCATAAACCATTAAAAAATTAGTACTCTGGATCTCTCTGTTCTTCTACAATAGATAAAGCTCTTATCTATGCTCCGCATCATTCAAGTTATCTCATACTTTTCATGCATCACTGAATTTTTTCTTTTCATTTCTACATTTTTGTCAGGAGTTTGAAGAAGGAAAGTTTCAGGTTTCAGACGAGATCTCACTTCCAAGCCAAAAGACTGCCCCTAAAACAAGAGAACATACAAACATTGGTGGACTTGCTCAAATCATCTTTCTGAATTAGCACACGACCACTATAATGATGTGAAGCACTCTTTGTTACATACATAGATATGTACAGACACATGGTTTTACACCCACACCCACACACATGTACATCAAATCCCAACAAATATACTTCATAATATTTTACTTGATATGTGGGATGGCTGATAAGAGAATTTTCTTTTTGCAGATTCTGAGGGGCTAATCCCCATCTTTACCCTCTATATCTGTCCCATCCCTCGAGCGTTCTCCCCAACAGGAATCAAACCCCTGCCCCTTGCTCAAGTGGCAAGGAGAGATACCATCTGAGCAAGCGATCTATGGTTTAACAAGAGAAATAACTGATGGATAAAACGTATTTTTTAATCATAGAGATGTTACATATAAGCAATCTCTCAAAAGAATACAAGATACTCATGCATATATAGATGTTAATTAGTATGCAAATTTGTGCAGAAGGCGCATGATCTCAATATATGTTGTTACCTTGAACCGGGGATATAAGCAATCCTCAATACTTTAGAGGTCACATCTTGTAGTTTCATCTGCAAATGGCCTATTCGCTTGCCTAACTCAGCACTCTTTCCAAATATAATAATGGCAGCAATATTTTGTGCGAGTTCTTCAAATTCATGCTGCACGTCAACTTCCCAATCATTTAGTTTGATGAATTTGGACCACCTGTCTACCATCTTGGTTGTTGCTTTTGCAATAATCTGTGACATATCCTGGATGATATCGTTGTAAAAATGAGCTAGACAAATAAGATTTGTATTCTGCAAGGACTAAAAAGAAATACAAGAGCTAGATTTTATGGAAGATGATGAACATTCATTAAGATGATTACAATGGCTAGCGCACATAAATCTGAGGGAATATCCACCTTTTTTATCATAATCTACGCATGTCGAAACATATATAGATTGAATATTTGTAGATTTTAATGCTTCGGTCGTAGCAAAACATAGCATCATATCATATTTAGCATTTAATTTTGCACCCACTTGATGTGTAGATTAAAAATCACTAAAATATATGATTTTGGAATTCTAAGCATTTTCAATGATATAAATCATGATCAAGAGTATGGACCTATACTCCATCGTTAATTTTGGACTCAAGAGGAATGGATATCCTATCCTCTCAAAAGGAGTTAAGTTTATAACATAACATAATATAATATATTATATATACATATATATATATACATATATATATATATATATATATATATATATATATATATATATATACATATATATATATATATACATATATATATATATACATATATATATATATATATACATATATATATATATATATATATATACATATATATATATATACATATATATATATATATACATATATATATATATATACATATATATATATATATATACATATATATATATATATATATATATATATATATATATATATATATATACATATATATACATATATATATATATATATATATATATATATATATATATATATACATATATATATATATATATATATATATATATATATACATATATATATATATATACATATATATATATATATATATAGTTATTTATTTATTTATTTATGTGTGTGTACATACATACATATATACATACATATATATATATATATATATATATATATATATATATACATATATATATATATATATATATATATATATATATATATATATATATATATATATATATATCCGTGTGTGTGTGTGTGTAAAATATATTTTTTACGTATGTATTTGTGTATATAATCATGCTTCAATATGTCTAAATTGAAGGGTAGGTGGATGGATAAAATTTATAAAGTTAAGAATAATATGTAGTTTTTAATCTCACCTTGAGGGCTTCCATGTTAAAAAGCGGATTAAGAAGTCTTCTCTTGTTGGCCCATTCATCACCTTCGCTCAAGGGTAAACTTTGACCTAGTGCCCGATGGAGTGCAGGGTTTGCTGTTATGAAGTAGTGGTATGGATCATTAAACATTCTTTTGATAAGCTCAGGATCTGTGACCACTAGAAAAGGGGAAGGGCCAATCCACAATAAGAAGTTCTTTCCTGCAACGTAAAAATTAATTCCGACATGTCATGAAACCATGTATTACTATTTAATAAAATATATGCCATATCGGACAGTAACAATAAAGATGTATAATAGGTGAAATTATTGGTTGAATCAGGTCTATTGGTTCAAACCAGTCCCAGCATGAAGCAATGTGCCAGCCCTTTTTCATCCATGTATGTGTGTCACTTCGTGGTTGGACTGAGAGCTGGTGGACCTGGTTCAAACAATAACTTCTAGCATAATAAGAGTTTGGTTTGAATTCTCTTAATTACATTAGTTGTAATGGTGACCGTTATAGAGGGGACATGAGATATCCAAGGGCTCCCAGCTACCCAGTAAAACTAACGTGTTTGAATAGAGAGATGGACGTGAACATGTTTAAGGTCCATCTTTTGCCCTGTCACCCTATGGAAGCTCGGCTCTTATCGAGATCATAAGTTCCACAACATCAAATAATATATATTCTTAGTTTATTATATAAACTAATATAACATCATTATATAATAATATTGTACAATAGACTAATATTGTTATATAATATTCTTTATACTGTTCTTTATCAAAAAATTATGTATCGTTAGACGTCCGTATTCTTACCAAGATCAGAAGCTCCCCCGGGCCATGTGTCACGTAAGTCAACCAACTCCCAATTAATTGGTGGACTTGCACTACTGGCATATAATTTTAGTTTAGAACTAGTTAACCTCAGTATTTAAGATAAATTAGAATATTAATTTAGTTCATATAAGATGCTGAAGTTGTTTCTGTTGTTTAAGGTATGAACATCCATTTCTAGAAAATACATTGAAAGTAAAATATAAAGAAACTATACATTGTAAAATTATTGGATGCTTGATTATGGATCAAAATCCAAAATAAAATTTGACAACAAAAATCTAAGGCTTAATAATGCATTATGCCACTCTAATAGATCATTGCTGAAATAATTATTGACAGTTATAATGGTTATCAAGGCCGTGATTTATCTGAGAAAATAACCTTGCCCTTTTAATTTAAATAATCTATTGTAGTGGCTAATATAAAACCATATCATAATGAAAAATAACATGCAGTAAGAGGTCATGGTGCTATTTTTCTCTTCACTTTTCATTGGGTAAAAAAAACTTATGTTTTGGAACCTTGCTCCTAATTTTATGTTATTTATTTATTTATAATTTTATCAAAAAATTATAAATAGAATAAATAAATAAATAAGATAAAAATATCCACACTTTTAGATTGTGATCTTCCTTGGATTGTAATTGGATTTGATCGATATACACATGCCAACAAACTTATCCAAAGATATGCTTTCCCTGATTGATAATCTATATCAAGACTCCCTTCCATCAAATTGCTGAAAAAGACCCGATGACTTTCCCTGGTCTTTCTTATAAAGATTTCTGAAGTATGTTTTACATATTTAACATAAATTAAAAAGAAGAAGAAAAAAAAAAAAGGACCACCAAGCGCATGATGCTCTCACAAATATGATATCTAGGGAGGGCCAAATATAGCCTCATGTGCTATACAATTATATCCTTGTATATGGAGGCTACTTTCATATTTCGAACTCATAATCTTCATGTCATAATAGAATAATCTTATTCAATTTTTGATATCAATAAATCTAAGAAATCTCAATTTGATAACCAATACAACTCGGTTGACGAATTACTCACCATATTTTATGCTCCAAAAGGGAACGTAGGGGAAGATGCGTTCAGCCATGTAGTGGTGGGATTTGTTCTCACTCGGCGGTGGCAGAGGTGGTGAACGTTTAACCTGGCGATGGATTTGGGCTATCTCCCTGAGGTTCCCAAACAGGGGCTTGTACCCGGGGCCTCTGATTCCCTGGTCGAGGAAATGCTTTTGGATCCTTAGAGGATTCCACCAGACCACCAAGAGAGCCCTGGAGAGCATCCATAACATTAAAATACCCGAGGAAAGATAGACCAGGTTAACCAAATCCATTCTTAAACTCCTAAACTGGTTCCGGGTAGCAAGCCATGTCCATGGAAAACCCATATTTATAGGAATTCCATGCAAGTGTTCATTCCCATTTAACCCCACTCATAAGCTATCATTTCATGACATGTGATATTTTTGCACCATTTTTTTTTAAAAAAATCTGAGCCGATGGTCCAATGCTAACTCCCAACTCCCTCACTTGGAAAGCCCACATACAGTTGGCAATTTATGATCTGATCCAACAATCTGTCCCATCAATAATCTATTTTAAGTATGTTTGAATTTAATATAAATAAATCTGTGTCATAAATGAGCCAATGCATTAAGATAGCTTCATTAAATGATCTCCAACTATTTCTAGGCTTTTTTTTTAAGAAAAGTTTTAACCAAGTAACACTGCATAGAATTAGAAATTAATTCGTGAATTTATTAATTAGATGAATGAACATGAATTCCTTTTAGGCACCGATCAGCAAAGTCTCTATTTATTTTTTTTTCCTTTGGGGAGTTTCATTGGATTTTTTTTTTTTTTTTTGGTAAAGGAGTTTCATTAGAAATGCTGATATTCTCATTCGCTAATGCATGAATGGGCGCCGCAATATCTTCCACCAAATGGTCAGTTTGGTTCCCTCGTAAAGCTTGAAGTATGATACCAGTTAGGTTTGCTGGATTGCACTCGGGGCTATCAATCGCTGGACCAAGGAATTTTAAAAGAAATTAGATTCTCTACGATGTAATTTTGTACCATAGAATATAATACCATTGTAGATAGCCACCACATCATCCATTTCGGACATAAATGATTTATTTTATCGTCATAATATACCGTGTGTCACATTAATGATGTCTCTTCATATTTCAAAAATAAATAAGAATTGTCCATCTTTAAGATGGATGATTTGGCGGCCATCCGTGATAGTATTGTGTTCTACGGTATAAAAAATTATATCACAAAGGATCTAATTCTTTTTGAAAATATTATTAATTGACTATGGATATGGTTTGCTATCATCATGGACTATTCTAACACCAATGATGGGAGCCAAACAAAATACTAAAATATTAGCTAAAGATTTTCCCCACTTTTTCCTCTCACAAAAAAGGCTTAATTGTTTTAGAAACTCGAAACATTTTGAAAGTTTTTATTTTTATCATAAATTTTAATTCATTGCAATCAGATCCTCTAACTTTCAAAATATTACAATTTTTCTCCTACTTGTTATTTTTATATAGTTGCCATAGTGGAACTAGTCATGTGCTATCACGTGATGCTAGAAGAATATATAGCAAAAAAGTTATTGATGTAGATTAAATTATTTTTCACTATTTTTATCTATCCTTCAGCGATAGTTTATAATTCTTTTTTTTTCATTCATTTCACTCCTTCCCATCTAACGAAGTGAGCCCTTATTCTTCTCTTAGTCAACGGGCAATAAATATCATTTGGATACAAAAAGCATGTCTTATGGGATGTGTCACGCCCCGAACCCAACATCCGAATTGGATACGTGATGGCCGCACACTCCTTAGAGCAAGTCCTAAAAAATATGCAAGGCCAAATTAAATCATTACAATCTCATCAACCATAATATTTAATTTCAATAATAATTCATAAAACCTTGCATAATTACAATTTAAATTTCTTCAATTCTCTGATCAGATACTGTGACACTCTATTTATCCTTCTACTCACCCGTAAATCCAAGCCATAGCCAATCTAAGTCATCCTGTAACTCTGAGAAGAAAAAGAAAGATGAAGGAGTGTGAGCTTTACAGCCCAGTAAGAATTCCCATATCACACTGATATAGTAATATAGTCTGAAAATAAGGATAAGCAGTAAGATATAAAATCTCATGTTCAATGTTCAGAATAATGCAACATTCATAAATTTTCTGTCTTGTCAAAATAGATGCATCATCATATGTTAACAGGTAAAACATTTTTGTTCAACAATTATTTCATGTCTTATCTTTCATTTCTCTTTTCATAAACACATGATTTTTAACCTTTTCTTTCTGGTTCTGGACTATCCAAGTCTATACCTCAGTCATCATCCGGATCGAATCCACTTAAAAAGTCTTTCAAGACTGTCTCAAGATGAGCTCCTGGCTGGCTGTCCCACGTACGGAATTCCGTGAGAGGCTGTCCCAGGCATAAGCTCCTGGTGGGCTGTCCCAGGCATGAGCTCCTGGCTGGCTGATCCACCTGTAAGCCAGTGGGGGCTGTCCCAGGCATAAGCTCCTGACGGGCTGTTCCACATGACAAGACTAATCCATACCATATATCTCTTTCTTTTCATTTAATCATTATGTGTTGATTTCATCAAATCAATTCTGATTTGCATTATGATCAATTCAGATATGTCATATCCATATAATCATGCCATCAATCTCTGATACATATATATTGACATAACATACTCATGCTCAAAATCAAATAACAGTATCTCAGGTATAATAAATTCATCGATCTCAAATCCAAGCACATATAGTAAAATAGCATATATATAATAGTGATCATGAACAGGGATTCTTACCTTTATCGATGACTGATCCAAGCACAGAAATCAATGTTCTTCTTTGATTTATGAATTTCTTTAACAAAATATTCTACTCGATATCATATGCAGACAATCATCTCTTCATGACCCTGATCAATATAAAAATCATATATGAAAAAATTACTGATAATCGATCCTAATAACACAGATCGAGGATCTCTCTTAGGATTAACCAAAATTAGGATTTACCTAAGTATTTGGATCCTCCACTGATCCATAAGACTTCTAGAGAGAGAAAATTCATGAAGAGAGGGAAAATTCTAGAGAGAGAAAGTAGAGAGAAAAAGTAGAGAGAGAAACCTTCGCATCCTTCCGATGAGGCACTCATGATCGAGATCATCAGAGGTCCTATTAGGGTGACTCAATATGAATCAAGTGTTACAAATTTCGAATAGGATCGGACTGGGATCAGATCTACCATACGAATTTTGGAGCAATCTCAAATCATCATATTTTTATTTCAAATTTATCCTAGGGTCTGTGATGAAATCAGAGAGAGAGAAAGACTCTAGAGAGACAAAATTCATAAAGAGAGAGAAGTCTAGAGAGAGAATCTAGAGAGAGAAAATATTGAGAGAGAAGGTAGAGAGAGGAGAGAGAAAAGAGAGAGAAAGGAGAGAAAAAAGAGAGAGAGGAAAATTCTCTCTCTTCTTTTTTTTTTATTTTATTTTATTTTTATTTTTCTCTTTCTCTTTTTCTTTTCTTTTCTTTTCTTTTTTTTCTTTTTCTTTTTCCTTTTTCTTTTCTTTTTCTTTTTCCTTTTTCTTTTTTTTTTCTTTTCTTCTTCTTCTTCCTTCTTCTTTTCTTTTCTTCCCGCGGCCTCCCTTGGCTGAAACAGGGGAAGACCGGAAAGGGTTCAGAGGCTTGACTCCGACGAAGGCGGCGGCTTCGTCGGATGTCTGACAGCAGATGGAGACGGCGGTGGGCAATGGACGGCCGACGGCAAGGTTCGGCCGGCAAAATCAAAGGAAGATTCAGAAAACAAGGGATTCTTTTGCGACTGATTTTCGGCAAAGTCGGTGGTCGGCGGCGAGGCTTTGGGCCAGGGGAGAAAGGGAAGAGGGAGAGGAAGAAGGGGAGGGGCTTACCTCGAGCTCCGGCAGCCGAGAAGAACTCCGGCAATCCTTTCTTCCTGTTCAAAGAACTCGCAGAAAAATCTTGAAAAAATTCCTCTAAACTCTTAATAATCTCTCAAAATCCCATGATAAAGACCTAAACGGAGGGGAAGGGATTTTATAGAGGAGTTTTCTTAACCCGTACCGGACTCTATCACTCCGATTTCATCGAAAACGGAGAGGAAGAAGACTCCGGTTAGGAGTCTTCCTCCTCTGTTTTTTTTTTTTTTTTTTTTTTTTTTTTAAATCTGAATTATTACATTCTCCCCTCCTTAAAATAATTTCGTCTTCGAAATTAGGTTATGTCGTTCGAGATACCTATTTCAAAGTATACATTCTTCATGTCATTCTCAAGCTTACGATAATGTCATATATATTATTTATTTCTCATGATCTTGTTATAACAAAAATTATTTGAAATCTCAAACTCATCCCTTTTTATTGATTTCTTAACTTTTTGAAAAACTGTAACATTTTGGACTTGTATTAATATACTACCATTATTTGTCTAATACATTTCACTCGAAATTCATAATTATCTCAGACTATCCTTGATAGAAAAATAAATAAAGGTCAAACATCGGGCACTCTTCACAATCATCGATTTCTTTCTTCTCTTGACCTTCCAAAAATTTTATATGTAAACTCTCATCTTAAGAAAACCTCAATCTTCTATATCAGTCCAAGTAACAATATTAAATTTTTTTAAAAAAATATGAGATCTATGTCAGGACATTCTAAGTTTGAACTAATATCAGAACTATCAAGCTATTAATAAACTTAAGATATCTAAAATTTTTTGGCATTATCTATAATGAAACAACCTACTGACAAAAATTATCCGACTATAATCAGATTAAAATCATTCTTTATTTATAACTAATGTATTCCATAATATCTTCGAATCAAAGAATTAATATTTCTAATCAATTTAAACCACCATGCTTTTACTGCGTACTCTAATTTTAATTTATCAAATTATATAATTATATCAAAGATAAAAAGATAAAAAAAATATCCTTATATGTTAGATCAATCCAAGATAGATCTAACCTTCAAATTTCATATAAGACTTAGGATAAAATTTTAAGTTTCTTTATCTTTACTACCTTTGGGCATAGCATATAAAAATTAAATCTTGATCTACTTCTTATATTTGAAATCATTGTATAAGTTTCATCACTCTTCAAGAATTCAACATGTCTAGAATTAATTGGAGTTAATCTTAGATTTACCTTGCAATCATTTAGATAATTTCTAAATCAATCTTCCTTTTTAAAAGAATTAATTTCTAACTTGACAAACTATAAGAGCTCAAGCCAACATCCTTAAGTAGAATCAACTTGATTATTTCCTATAGAGCTCCCTTCATCACAACCTTAATATTAATCAATAAATCTATACAAAATCTTGTTATCCATACAAAATCTTATCCCTTGTATAAGTCATTCAAAATTTAACACTAGCAAGATGTCTTAGTTCAATTTAAAAAAAATCCAAACTTGACTCGAATAATTAATATACTTCACCATCTTCAACAATCACAGAAAAAAATAAAAAAAAAATTAATCCACAGATAGTAATACAAATTATTAAAGATTTCATCATAACCTGTATATCATACTCTGACAAAATAAATTTTTTTCTTTAATTTAACAACAATATCAAAATACTTTTGATCCACTTAAAAAAAATAAACTTTTAATTTGAAATTCAATGCAATTTGAAAGATAAGAAATTATATTCAGAATATGATATTTTGAGTGACCAAAGACTTTTACCAAGATGTGTATCTCGTATTCTCATAATAAAATTTAAGTATATATATATATATATTTTTTTTTTTTCATCTAAATTGAGTTTATATGACCTCTTTTAGATTCAATGTTCAAAAATATTTCTCTCTCATATGATGTAATTTCTTCTTAGACCATACCCTAATTAACTTTCTTTGATAAGTCCAAAATTCATAATGCTCAGACAATTATCATCGAAATTAAAAAAAATTATCATGATCTTAATCATATAAGTTTAACATTCCAAAATCATCTAGTATACTCAACATAACTTATCAATACCTCCCACTTCATTCCAAGGTCGACTCTTCTTATATTTAGGCCACCCTACTAATTGAAATCCAAGATATAACTCGTTAATTCTATTATTGATATCATATGCCACTTATGCATAAATTTCATCTTAATATCTATTGATTCGAAATCTAAATATGAATCTTCTCTTTTATATCTATCATGTTCCTCATGATCATAACCTAAGTTTAAATATCACTAAAGTCATAATTCTGAGTAATTATAACCTTAAGCTTAAATACCACTTAAATCATAATTTCTAGTGATCATAACCTAAACTCTAATATCATTATATTACATCCTTAATGATCATAATCTTAAACTCTGATATTATCTATCATACTCTATCGATTATAATCTCAAGTTTTGATATCATTTATATGACAATCCCTAGTGACCTTAAACTTTCTGTCATATCCTAATCACTTGTATCATTGTCTCCAAATAAACGTAACCTAAGCTCTAAGCTCAGATGCCACTCTGTCACATCCTACTGATCTTACATAAAGTTTTGATATCTCTTTATAATCTCTAGTGATCTTAAACCTAAGCTTTGATATTATTCTATTACATCCTAATCATTTATATCGTAATCTCCAATGATCATAACCTAGCTCTGATACCATTCTGTCACGCCCCGAACCCAACACCCGGATCGGATACGTGATGGCCGCACACTCCTTAGAGCAAGCCCTAAAGAATATGCAAGGCCAAATTAAATCATTACATTCTCATCAACCATAATATTTAATTTCAATAATAATTCATAAAACCTTGCATAATTACAATTTAAATTTTTTCAATTCTCTGATCAGATACTATGACACTCTATTTATCCTTCTGCTCATCCGTAAATCCAAGCCATAGCCAATCTAAGTCATCCTGTAACTCTGAGAAGAAAAAGAAAGATGAAGGGGTGTGAGCTTTACAGACCAGTAAGAATTTTCATATCACACTGATATAGTAATATAGTCTGAAAATAAGGATAAGCAGTAAGATATAAAATCTCATGTTCAATGTCCAGAATAATGCAACATTCATAAATTTTCTGTCTTGTCAAAATAGATGCATCATCATATGTTAACAGGTAAAATATTTTTGTTCAACAATTATTTCATGTCTTATCTTTCATTTCTCTTTTCATAATCACATGATTTTTAACCTTTTCTTTCTGGCTCTGGACTATCCAAGTCTATACCTCAGTCATCATCCGGATCGAATCCACTTAAAAAATCTTTCAAGACTGTCCCAAGATGAGCTCCTGGCCGGCTGTCCCACGTACGGAAGCCCGTGAGAGGCTGTCCCAGGCATAAGCTCCTGGCGGGCTGTTCCAGGCATGAGCTCCTGGCCGGCTGATCCACCTGTAAGCCAGTGGGGGCTGTCCCAGGCATAAGCTCCTGGCGGGCTGTTCCACATGACAAGACTAGTCCATACCATATATCTTTCTTTTCATTTAATCATTATGTGTTGATTTCATCAAATCAATTCTGATTTGCATTATGATCAATTCAGATATGTCATATCCATATAATCATGCCATCAATCTCTGATACATATATATTGACATAACATACTCATGCTCAAAATCAAATAATAGTATCTCAGGTATAATAAATTCATCGATCTCAAATCCGACGATGCAAAACCAACGATGTAAGACCAACAGTAAAATAGCATATATATAATAGTGATCATGTACATGGATTCTTACTTTTACCGGTGACTGATCCAAGCACAGAAATCAATATTTTTCTTTGATTTGTGAACTTCTTTAACAAAATATTCCACTCGATATCATATGCAGACAATCATCTCTTCATGACCCTGATCAATATAAAAATCATATATGGAGAAAATTACTGATAATCGATCCTAATAACACAGATCGAGGATCTCTCTTAGGATTAACCAAAATTAGGATTTACCTAAGTATCTGGATCCTCCACTGATCCATAAGACTTCTAGAGAGAGAAAATCCATGAAGAGAGAGAAAATTCTAGAGAGAGAAAGTAGAGAGAGAAAGTGGAGAGAGAAACCTTGCATCCTTTCGATGAGGCACTCATGATCGAGATCATCAGAGGTCTTATCAGGGTGACTCAATATGAATCAAGTGTTATAAATTTTGAATAGGATCGGATTGGGATCAGATCTACCGCACGAATTTCGGAGCAATCTCAAATCATCATATTTTTATTTCAAATTTATCCTAGGGTCTGTGATGAAATCAGAGAGAGAGAAAGACTCTAGAGAGACAAAATTCATAAAGAGAGAGAAAAGTCTAGAGAGAGAATCTAGAGAGAGAAAATATTGAGAGAGAAGGTAGAGAGAGGAGAGAGAATAGAGAGAGAAAGGAGTGAAAAAAGAGAGAGAGGAAAATTCTCTCTCTTCTTCTTCTTTTTATTTTATTTTATTTTTATTTTTCTCTTTCTCTTTTTCTTTTCTTTTCTTTTCTTTTTTTTCTTTTTCTTTTTCTTTTTTATTTTCTTTTTCCTTTTTCTTTTCTTTTTCTTTTCTTTTCTTCCCGCAGCCTCCCTTGGCTGAAACAGGGGAAGACCGGAAAGGGTTCAGAGGCTTGACTCCGACGAAGGTGGCGGCTTCGTCGGATGTCTGGCAGTAGGTGGAGGCGGCGGTGGGCAATGGACGGCCAGCGGCAAGGTTCGGCCGGCAAAATCAAAGGAAGATTCAGAAAATAGGAGATTCTTTTGCGACTGATTTTGGCAAAGTCGGTGGCCGGTGGCGAGGCTTTGGGCCAGGGGAGAAAGGGAAGAGGGAGAGGAAGAAGGGGAGGGGCTTACCTCGAGCTCCGGTAGCCGAGGAGAACTCCGGCAATCTTTTCTTTCTGTTCAAAGAACTCGCAGAAAAATCTTGAAAAATCCCTCTAAACTCTTAATAATCTCTCAAAATCCCATGATAAAGACCTAAAGGGAGGGGAAGGGGGTTTTATAGAGGAGTTTTCTTAATCCGTACCGGACTCTATTACTCCGATTTCGTCGGAAACGGAGAGGAAGAAGACTCCGGTTAGGAGTCTTTCTCCTCCTCTATTTTTTTTTTTAATCTGGATTATTACAGGATGTTAAATGACATGATGGAGCAGCTGCATAAGGATAAAATTATCAGATTATTTTGTAGGGTATCTATTTCGAATGATGCTCAAGAAATGAGGATATTGTTTGAAGGTTACGAAAGTAATCACCCTAGCTAGCTGCCATCCAACCTACTATCCCTTTAACTAAAAACAAAAATCATAAAAGGCGGGCACTACAAAAAAGAATATGGGCAGGCTTCATAGTTTGTCATATTTCTTCAAATATCTATTTTAAAAAATAAATTTAAAAATTAAATATTTTTTTATTAAAAATATATGATTAAACAATATGGCATTCTTTTTTTTCTCATTTTTAGTATATATTTTTTCATCAATATATATTATTGAGCCAAATGATATATATGAAACAAATTAATTATCCAACAAGTTAATACATATTTATAAATAAATTGATATATAGTTTCTAAAATGTAGAGTTTACTCATACATAATATATCGTCAAGTGATACGTAACAAATTAGTCATCTAGCAATCTAATATACACCTTCAAATAAATTGATACATAGTTTGTAGAACATTATATTCACCAATATACACCACATGATCTACTGATACACACTCGTCAACTTCCTAATGTATATTACAAACTTCTTTGATACATATCCAGTCATAAACTAATACATATCTTCAAGTAAAGGTATATTCTAAAAATCATGTATCAATTTATTTAGATATGTGTATTGAATCATCGCTAGATGTGTATCAAAGAAGCTTGTTATATGTATCAAAAAATCGATGAATATATATTTCCATACTATATAGTGTGTACTAATGAACATAATATTTTAGAAAATTATGTATCAATTTGTTGGAAGGGATGTATTGGATTATTAAATGACTAATTTACAAGTATATACCGTTTGGCCATATACTATGTTATAGTGAACTCTATGTTTTGAAAATTATATATCGATTTATCTAGATGTGTATTTAGATCATTGCTAGGTATGTATCACAGAAGCTTGTCGTATGTATCAAGAAGTCGATGAATGTGTATTACCATACCATATAGTATATATTAGTGAACATAATATTATGGAAGTTATGTATCAACTTACTTGGAGGTGTATATTGGATTGCCAGGTGAATAATTTATAAAGTATGCATCACCTAGCCATTTAACATATATTCGTGAACTTCATATTCTATAAATATGTATCAATTTATCTATAGGTATATTGACTTACTATCACGCCCCGAACCCAACACCCGGGTCGGGTACGTGATGGCCGCACACTCCTTAGAGCAACTCTAAAGAATATGCAAGACCAAATTAAATCATTACAATCTTATCAACCATAACAATTAATTTCAATAATGATTCATAAAACTTGCATAATTACAATTAACATTCCTTCAATCCTCTGATCAGGTATCAACGGTACTCTATCTATGCATCCGCTCACTCACAAATCCATACCATAGCCAACCATGGACATCTTGTAACTCTGAGAAGAAAAAGAAAATGAAGGGGTGTGAGCTTTACAGCCCAGTAAGAATTTTCATATCACACCAATATAATAATATAATCTGAAAATAATGATAGGCAATATCACATAAAAGTCGATGTTCACTGTCCAGAATACTGCAAACATTTATAGATTATCTGTTTTATCAAAAGAGATGTATCATCATATGTTAAATAAGTGAAATAATTTTATTCAACGATTGTTTCATGTCTTATCTTTCCATTTTCTTCTATTATCACATCATCTTTAATCCTTTTCTTTTTGGCTTTAGCTTTAGCTTTGGCTTTGGCTTTGGACTACCAGGATCATGCGACGATCTTTTATTGGATCGATTTCTGTGATCTTCCTCGGATCGAAATATTCATGATCTTTCTCGGATCAAAGTGGCCATGATCTTTCTCGGATCAAATCATTCATGATCTTTCTCGGATCAGATTCTTCATGATCTTTCTCGGATCATATTATTCTTCCACACATAAGCCTATGAGGGCTGTCCCAGGCATAAGCTCCTGGCAAGCTATTCCACATGACAAGACCAGTCCAAACCATATTTCTCTTTCTTTTCATTTTCATGAAATTATGATATTTAACTTCATTAATCAATTCATCTTTTGCAGTGTAATAAATATGTCATACACATAATCATGCCATCAATCGCTGATACATTTATATAGATATAGCATACTCATGCTCAATATCACATAAATAAATAACAATATCTCAGATATAACAAATTCATCGATCTCAAATCCAACGATGCAAAACCAATGAGATAAAACCAATGATAAAATAATATATATAATGATGATCATGTACAGGAATTCTTACCTTTATCGGTGACTGATCCAAGCACAGAAATCAATGTTCTTCTTTGATTTATAAATTTCTCTAATAAGATATTCCACTCGATATCTTATGCGGATAATCGTATCTCTTCATGACCCTGATCAAATATAAAAATCATATATAGAGAAAATTACCGATAATCGATCCTAATAACACAGATCGAGGACTTCTCTTAGGATTAATCAAAATTAGGATTTATCTAATTATTAGATCCTTCACTGATCCATAAGACTTCTAGAGAGAGAAAATCCCTGAAGAGAGAGAAAATTCTAGAGAGAGAAAGTGGAGAGAGAATCTTCGTATTTTTTTTCGATGAGGCAATCATGATCGAGATCATCAAAGGTTCTATCAGGGTTACTCAATATGAATCAAGTGTTAAAATTTCGAATAGGATCGGACTGGGATCAGATCTACCGCACGAATTTCGGAGCAACCTCAGATCATCTTATTTTTATTTCAAATTTATCCTAGGGTTTGTGATGTAATCAGAGAGAGAGTAGAAAGATTCTAGAGAGATAAAATCCACAAAAAGAGAGAAAGATCTAGAGAGAGAAAATAGAGAGAGAAATTAGAGAGAGAAGGTAGAGAGAGGAGAGAGAGAAATTTTCTCTTTTCTTTTTTTATTTTATTTTATTTTATTTTTTATTTTCCTCTTTCTTTTTTTTTTCTTTTCTTTTTTCTTTTTCTTTTCTTTTTCTTTTTCCTTTTTCTTTTTCCTTTTTCTTTTCTTTTCTTCTTCTTCTTCTTCTCTTTTCTTTTCCCACGGCCTCCCTTGGCTGAAACAGGGGAGGACCGTGAGGTCCCCCCCCGGTGGCTCGGGCTCCGACGGGGTGGCAGCCTGGTGGAGATCCAACAACGGCCGGCGGCCATGCGAGCTGGCCGGCGACTAGGTTTGGCCGGCGAGCATTCTCCCTTTTTTTTTTTTCGAAAAACAGGGGATCCGTCCCCTTTCTTCATGATTTTCGGCCATTGGCCGATCGCCGGCGGTCGAGATTTTTCAGGGAAGGAAGAGAGGGAGATGGGGGTTCGGTCTCGGGGATGGGACGCCGCAACCGACGGCGCCGGAGGCCGAAAAAGAGAAGAGAGGACCCGACCAAAACAGAGCAAAACAGGGATTACTATCTTCAAGGATTTTCCGACGATCCTGACGGCCGACGAGGAGTTTAAAAATATGGGAAGAAAGAGAAGAGGGAGAGGGAGAAGATTGAACCCTTACCTGAACTCCGGTGACCTCTTCGACCTTCAATTTCCGACGAACACAAGAAGAGGTTGCCGCAGCCTCTACGGAGAAAAGGAGAGAAATCGGGCTCGAAGATCACCGGTGGAGGGTCTTGAGAGAGGGAGAGGCTTATTTATAGGGGTCCTTAGGGCTCGGGTGATCCTAGGACTCCCTTCCCTCTGGGATTCACTGGAGAAGAAGACTCCCTTCGGGAGTCTCCTTCCGCTCTTTTTTTTTTTTTTTTTTTTGTTTGGGTTTTGGGCTTGGTCTTGGGCCGGGATGTTACATTCTCCCCCCTTCAAATAATTTCGTCCTCGAAATTAAGTTGTGTTGTTTGAGATATCTAAACTTTCTTGGCATTATCTATAATGAAACAACCTACTGACAAAAATTATCCGGCTATGATCAGATTAAAAATCATTCTTTATTTACAACTAATGTATTCATAATATCTTCGAAATCAAAGAATTAATATTTCTAATCATTTTAACCCACCATGCTTTTGCTGCGTACTCTGATATTAATTTATCAAACTATATAAGTCTATCAAAGATAAAGATATCCTTATATGTTAGATCAATCCAGGATAGATCTAACCTTCAAATTTCATATAAGACTTAGGGCAAAATTTTAAGTTTCTTTATCTTTACTACCTTTGGGTATAGCATATAAAAATTAAATCTTGATCCACTTTCTATGTTTGAAATCATTGCATAAGTTTCATCTTAATATCTATTGATTCGAAATCTAAATATTGAATCTTCTCTTTTATATCTATCATATTCCTCATGATTATAACCTAAGTTCAGATATCACTAGAATTATAATTCTGAATAATTATAACCTTAAACTCAAATACCACTTAAATCATATTTTCTAGTGATCATAACCTAAACTCTAATATCATTCTATCACATCCTTAATGATTATAACCTCAGACTCTAATATTATCTATCATACTCTATTGATTATAATCTCAAAGTTTTGATATCACTTATATGACAATCCCTAGTGACTTAAACTCGGGCTCTAGTACTGTTCTGTCATATCCTAATCACTTGTATCATTGTCTCCAAATAAACGTAACCTAACCTCTAAGCTCAGATGCCACTCTGTCACATCCTACTGATCTTACATAAGATTTTAATATCTCTTTATAATCTCTAGTGATCTTAAACCTGAGCTCTAATATTATTCTATCTCATCCAAATCATTTATATCATAATCTCCAATGATCATAATTTAAGCTCTGATATCACTCTATAATATTCTAATCACTTATTACATAATCCCTAATGATCATAACCTATGCTCTGATACCATTCTGTCACGCCCCGAACCCAACACCCGGGTCGGGTACGTGATGGCCGCACACTCCTTAGAGCAAGCCCTAAAGAATATGCAAGGCCAAATTAAATCATTACAATCTTATCAACCATAACAATTAATTTCAATAATGATTCATAAAACTTGCATAATTACAATTAACATTCCTTCAATCCTCTGATCAGGTATCAACGGTACTCTATCTATGCATCCGCTCACTCACAAATCCATACCATAGCCAACCATGGACATCTTGTAACTCTGAGAAGAAAAAGAAAATGAAGGGTGTGAGCTTTACAGCCCAGTAAGAATTTCCATATCACACCAATATAATAATATAATCTGAAAATAATGATAGGCAATATCACATAAAAGTCGATGTTCACTGTCCAGAATACTGCAAACATTTATAGATTATCTGTTTTATCAAAAGAGATGTATCATCATATGTTAAATAAGTGAAACAATTTTATTCAACGATTGTTTCATATCTTATCTTTCCATTTTCTTCTATTATCACATCATCTTTAATCCTTTTCTTTTTGGCTTTAGCTTTAGCTTTGGCTTTGGCTTTGGACTACCAGGATCATGCGACGATCTTTTATTCGGATCGATTTCTGTGATCTTCCTCGGATCGAAATATTCATGATCTTTCTCGGATCAAAGTGGCCATGATCTTTCTCGGATCAAATCATTCATGATCTTTCTCGGATCAGATTCTTCATGATCTTTCTCGGATCATATTATTCTTCCACACATAAGCCTGTGGGGGCTGTCCCAGCATAAGCTCCTGGCAAGCTATTCCACATGACAAGGCCAGTCCAAACCATATTTCTCTTTCTTTTCATTTTCATGAAATTATGATATTTAACTTCATTAATCAATTCATTTTTTGCAGTGTAATAAATATGTCATACACATAATCATGCCATCAATCGCTGATACATTTATATAGATATAGCATACTCATGCTCAATATCACATAAATAAATAACAATATCTCAGATATAAAAATTCATCGATCTCAAATCCAACGATGCAAAACCAATGAGATAAAACCAACGATAAAATAATATATATAATGATGATCATGTACAGGAATTCTTACCTTTACCGGTGACTGATCCAAGCACAGAAATCAATGTTCTTCTTTGATTTATAAATTTCTCTAATAAGATATTCCACTCGATATCTTATGCGGATAATCGTATCTCTTCATGACCCTGATCAAATATAAAAATCATATATAGAGAAAATTACCGATAATCGATCCTAATAACACAGATCGAGGACTTCTCTTAGGATTAATCAAAATTAAGATTTATCTAATTATCTAGATCCTCCACTGATCCATAAGACTTCTAGAGAGAGAAAATCCCTGAAGAGAGAGAAAATTCTAGAGAGAAAAAGTAGAGAGAGAAAGTGGAGAGAGAATCTTCGTATTTTTTTTTCGATGAGGCAATCATGATCGAGATCATCAAAGGTCCTATCAGGGTTACTCAATATGAATCAAGTGTTACAAATTTCGAATAGGATCGGACTGGGATCAGATCTACTGCACGAATTTCGGAGCAACCTCAGATCATCTTATTTTTATTTCAAATTTATCCTAGGGTTTGTGATGTAATCAGAGAGAGAGTAGAAAGATTTTAGAGAGATAAAATCCACAAAAAGAGAGAAAGATCTAGAGAGAGAAAATAGAGAGAAAATCTAGAGAGAGAAATTGGAGAGAGAAGGTAGAGAGAGGAGAGAGAGAAAATTTTTTCTTTTTTATTTTATTTTATTTTATTTTTTATTTTCCTCTTTCTTTTTTTTTTTCTTTTCTTTTTCTTTTCTTTTTCTTTTCTTTTTCTTTTTCCTTTTTCTTTTCTTTTCTTCTTCTTCTTTTCTTTTCTTTTCCCACGGCCTCCCTTGGCTGAAACAGGGGAGGACCGTGAGGTCCCCCCCCGGTGGCTCGGGCTCCAGCGGGGTGGCGGCCTGGCCGGAGATCCAACAACGGCCGGTGGCCATGCGAGCTGGCCGGCGACTAGGTTTGGCCGGCGAGCATTCTCCCTTTTTTTTTTTCGAAAAACAGGGGATCCGTCCCCTTTCTTCATGATTTTCGGCCATTGGCCGATCGCCGGCGGTCGAGATTTTTCAGGGAAGGAAGAGAGGGAGATGGGGGTTCGGTCTCGGGGATGGGACGCCGCAACCGGCGGCACCGGAGGCCGAAAAAGAGAAGAGAGGACCCGGCCAAAACAGAGCAAAACAGGATTATTATCTTCAAGGATTTTCCGACGATCCTGACGGCCGACGAGGAGTTTAAAAACATGGGAAGAAAGAGAAGAGGGAGAGGGAGAAAGATTGAACCCTTACCTGAACTCAGGTGACCTCTTCGACCTTCAATTTCCGACGAACACAAGAAGAGGTTGCCGCAGCCTCTACGGAGAAAAGGAGAGAAATCGGGCTCGAAGATCACAGGTGGAGGGTCTTGAGAGAGGGAGAGGCTTATTTATAGGGGTCCTTAGGGCTCGGGTGATCCTAGGACTCCCCTTCCCTCTGGGATTCACTGGAGAAGAAGACTCTCTTCGGGAGTCTCCTTCCGTTCTGTTTTTTTTTTTTTTTTTTTTTTGTTTGGGTTTTGGGCTTGGTCCTGGGCCGGGATGTTACACTTACTTGATGATCAATTTGTCTGATGTGTATCACTTGGTCATATGATATATATCGATAAAAAATATATTATGGAAACAGAAAAGAAAGAGAATATCGTATTTTTATTTTTAAAGATGAGATTGATGAATCTGTTAGCAGGAGAAATTTTAATTTTTAAATTCTTTTAAAGATGTATTAAGAGGAATGTGGTGAAATAGAATATACATCCTTATTTTTTTCTCCGGTTCCCGTCTCATTTGATTTTTGTTCTTTAACCAAAGGGAAAAGGTGTCCCTTTCTCCTGCTTTCCTGACCCCCCAACATTTTTATATATTGGGCAACCCTTCCAATGCCCGATCACTCTCTCTGACCAAAAATGGAGAGAGAGATGCTCTATCACAATCACAATTACGGCTGCGCAGCGAAGGCAGCACACTTGAAGAAGTGGTCTCAAGAGTTGGTGAGGTCGTTGGGCAAGGTTTAAATAACGGCTGTTATAATATTATAATCGTCGTTGCAGCAGTTCTAAGACTCCCTAACCATACAACACAATGCAATATATTATAATGGATAAAAAATAACTGTTCTGTAAGGGGGAAAAAATAATTTGCTATTATAACAGGTTGTTTTTATTATAAGTCCATCGTGTTCAAATAGCAATTATTTTTTTTGTTTGTACAATTTCTCTAAATAAAGCATTATTTTTGTCTGTTAGTTTTCTTTCAAAATTATTTAAACAGTCTAAAAAATATAATATTTTTATTAAATTTTAATTAAATGAGTGGCAATATGGAAAGCAATGTTATTTTTTTGATACTGTTTCCTATTTTATACTTAAAAGTTAGAATTGCTGCCATGATAATAATTATTTTAATGTTAAAATTTGAAAGGACAGATTATAGAGCAAATAATTTTTACTATAGAGGTTAGTGTTAATTCAACTTACAGATTTGATGTCATGCACGGGAGTTTGTTTCATTAGTATATTATCAAATTAAAATTTAGGATGTATCTTTCGCACAAAAGAATGGTTGATATTCTTTCTTAACTTCAACGGTTGAACCATACTCCATGCAAATTTCAAAATATTACGAACTTCTATGTTTATTCTTCCATCAGATTTCAAAGCGCTCAGTGGACAATCAATCCAACATTGAATTCGAACAAATGAAGGATTGTATAATCCGTTCCTGAACCTTAAATACTTTTTTTGCACACTAAACAAATGCCACCATTTTCTAACCTGTATAGACTTTTCCTTTTCTTTCTTTTTTTTTTTCTTCCTTCTTTTTTTTTTTCCCCCGAGACAGAACCTATATAAGTTTTTGACTATTTACTAATTAAGCTGTTTGTTTATTAAACTTTTGTCTCAAAAAAATATTATTTATTCAACAACAAGCATTTCCTTAAATTATTAAAGTATTTATTTGTTGCAAAGTCAAATTCCTGTTAATGATGCTACTGGTCAAACTGTAGGCAGTCAGAAGAGTGAAAACTAGATAACAATTAAAAAAAAAAAAAAAAACAAAGAAAGAAAGAAAAGAAAACTCAGAGCCGGATAAGAAAGCGAACCAAACATGTCCAGCAATAAATTATTGATAGGGACCAAAGCACCACATCTTCTCATTGATCACTCAACAATGACCAAAGGCGAACACCAAGGCGCATCTATCGCCTAATAACCCATCAACAACTTAATTGATGCAACAAAAACTTTCATGAACCATTAACAATCTGGAAGCGCAGCAGGCTCACCAAAAACTATATATATACAGAGAGAGAGAGAGAGAGAGAGAGAGAGAGAGGTTGATAGCCAGCCACCACCATTCTAGTTGCTCATAAATGTCACACTGTGCTCTGGTGGTGCATCATACACAGAGAGAGAGAGAGAGAGGGGTTTAATAGCCAGCCACCACACCATTCTAATTGCCTCCATAAATGTCACACTGTGCTCTGGTGGTGCATCTCCATCGAAGTCCAGCTACAATCATGTTTTGAGTAAAAAATTGGAAAAATAAAGCATCGATATAGTTGGGTTGAACCAAAAAGAATACCCACCACCCATCCAGCTCACAAACAACAGAGTACAAAATCCCAAACAATGCATTAACCAACATAAGTGACTATACCATTAAATTCTAAAAAACTAATAACATTGTCAACATAAAACAGTTATAAGTCCATGGATCATTTCATCAAGCCATGACTGATCCAAAGGAGCTGAACTGAAGCATGAGATTATTCATTCACTAAGATCTTTCTATGATTCAGATACCAAAGAAAAGGATTCACCAATTGCAACGTAGTTCTGCTAACATACTCCTCTGCAGGCCACAAGTGTTTTCGACAGAGAAAAAAGTGTCCGCTGACCATCCTTTTCCCCTTTAAAATCGAGACAAAGCTCAAAATTTTTCACCGACACCACGGATACAGAACTCCACGGAGAAAAACAAAAAAAAAAAAAAAGTTCGTCAAATTGGAAAAATTTTCCCCAGGCTCAATGGATCCAATTGTCAAATCATCAAAATGGATCAAAGAACTTCACCAGACGCATCAAATACTATAAAATCTCCAGCCAACTCATCTCCAAAACTTTTTCTCCGCTCCAAGAACTTTCATAGCATCATCAACGGCCTCCGCTTTAATGAGGAAATAAATAAATGGGAACCGGTGCAAGTAAATGGCTTGCTGAAAGTAGACAGGGTCTAGGTGCGGTCCATCAAATCCCATAGTAGAAAGGGGGTGCACTGTGAGAGCCATCAACGAGGACCAATACATAAAAGAAAGATGAACCCAATCATAGCAAACATCTCGTATGTGCATAGTGACTTTTGATAAAAGGATTTTTGCATGGTCAATATTGCAGCCAATCCCCTGCTACCCCCATCATCGTCGGTAAAGAGTCACCTGCAAAACGAAGTCCACTGGCCGGAATTGCATCCGGTGGAGATCCTTCGATGCTTAAATTAGTAGAGAATAGACAAACAGCAAGTAGACTATTGAAATAGGCAGAGTTTAGCCCAGAAGTACCTTATCCTTTGTCTGTTCCCTTATCTCTCCTTTATAGGTGACTTGGGTGTAACTGTCGAGCACGTAGGCCCACTTTTTGTGGCACTAAGAGGTAGTTACTCCAATTATCGGACCATAATCATGGAGTTAGTAAGCAGTTTATGCTTACTAATGATTGTGGCATATAGTTATTACCCATAATTGTAGTATCTTGATTATAGATTTGACAATCAGTCATTTGACAGTCGGTCGTTTGACAGTTGGCAGTCGGCTGTTTGATAGTCGGCTATTTGGCAATCGGTCGTTTAACATGAAGATGGTCAGTCGGCCATGAGCTGGTCAGTCGGCCATCAGATGGTCAATCGACCATGAAGATGATCAGTCAGTCACGAAGATATTGTTTTAGCTATGATGACTCAAGTTGAGCCATGATGACTCTGCTTTAGCTAAATGACTCTGGTTCAGTATAACGATTCTGCTTCAGCCAGATGACTCTCATGAGAGCTGAATTCTGAAAATTTCTTCCCTTCCAGAGCTTCTCCTTTTGAAATCTCTTGGCTCTTCTTATATAGGTATGGAACAAAGGATCGATCTCGAATATGGGAGCCGACATAGAATCGGAGAAAGCAAATTCGATTATTCTAACAGTTTTTTCCCACTTCCAAGTCCAAGGTCGCTTGACGGGTTGGATGATAGAAGTCAGCGTATCTTCTGTCATGACTTCAAGCCTCGATTCCTAAGTCGGTATATAGATTCAACCGATCAGAGTCTGTATATTGTTCCCTCCGAACGTAACCGAGTCGGTATATTATTCCATCCGATCGTAATCGAGTCGGCATATTGTTCTGTCCGATCATAGTCGAGTCAACATATTTTTCCGTACGACCGTAATCGAGTAGACATGTTGTTCTGTCCGACCATAGTCGAGTTAGCATATTGTTCCATTCGATCATAGTCAAGTCGGCCGCATATTGTTCTATTTGACCGTAATCGAGTCGGCATATTATTCCGTCCGATCATAGTCAAGTCGGTATATTATTCCGTCCGATCGTAGTCAAGTTGGTATATTGTTCTGTCTGACCATAGCTGAGTCGGCATATTGTTCTGCTCGATCATAGTCAAGTTGGCATATGGTTCCGTCTGATCGAAATCGAATTGGCATATTGTTTCGTCCGACCGTAGTCGAGTCGGTATGTTATTCCATCCGATCAGAGCCGAGTCAGCATGTTGGTCCTCTTGGGATTCATTTCAATCCAGAGATCGGTATTTTTCTACTTTGGCTCTTCGGAGCTCGAGCTGGTGCTCATATTTATCGTCGAATTATCTTGAGTTGGAGCTCATTGTATCACATTTTAGTTGAAAATATGTTGAAAATCAAACATGTCGTTCGAATATATTATATCGTAAGGACAATTTTACTGAAAATACAATCGTAGATTGTTGGTATTCCATGTCCGAAGGGCAATCATTTTATTGCAGAGGAACATTATTATAGATTCCATTGATCTGAAAAAAGTCATTCCATCATAGAGGAACATAGACATCATTTGGAGGAGCTTTTTGAATCGTAGATCACGATCGATTCATCGTTTAGATGAGCTTTTCATCTCATCGATGATGATCGATTTATCATTTGGAAAAGCTTTCTGCATCATCGATCATGATCGATTTGTCGTTTGGTGAAGCTTTTTGTATCGTCAATCACGATTGATTCATCATTTGGAGAAGCTTTTCGAATCATTGATAATAATTGATTCATCATTTGGAGAAATTTTTGGAATCATTGATTATGATTGATTCATCATTTGGATAGGCTTTCCGAATGTTTGCCTCCCGAAGTCTCGTCGCTTAGTCATTTTGTAGCTTTTTAATTTGATGATCTAGCTCCTAGAGCTTCCACTCGTAATTGTCTACGCACTAGAAATCCTCTCAGAAAGAGCACCCAGGAGTTGAACTTTTGTTGGATGAGGAAGAAAAGGAATATCGTCATTTCTCCTTTTCAGCTTTGGAGGGAAATAAGTGGCGATCGGTGCATTGAGAGTGATGGGCTGAGTGGTGTGGCCCATCCCGTCGATGAGACTATCGTCAAGGTTGCACCACCATCGATTGTTGGTTGTATTTACTGCATACCATGAACTGCCTCCATTAGTATCTTTTCCTGCTGCACCAAAGCAACGAATTGTTGGTCGTCCACGGTAACGATCGGATGCGAGGAATTGGGCTCTGCCGGTGGAGGTGGAAGATCTTCCCGATGGAAAGATTGTTGGATGGAGTCGGTGGGAATGTTCTGGGCTCTCCTTTTTGCCACATTGATTGGATTCACCTCTCTACCTGGTGCACCAATCTATTGCGGCCAATCTCTTGCTACGCCTATCACTGGTAAAGAGTCATCTGCAAAAATGAAGTCTGCTGGCCGGAATTATGTTCGATATGGATCCTTCAATGTTTAAATTAGTGGAGAGTGGATGAATAGTAAATAGACTATTAAAATAGGTAGAGTTTAGCCCAGAAGTGCCTTACCCCTTGCCTGTTCCCTTATCTCTCTTTTATATATAGGTGATTCGGGTGTAACTGTCGAGCACGTGATCTCACTTTTTATAGTACTAAGGGATAGTTACCTCGATTATCGGATCATAATCATGGAGTTAATGGGTAGTTTATGTCCACTAACGATCATAATATATAGTTATTATCCATGATTATAGTATCTTGATTATAGATTTGGCAGTCGGCTGTTTGATAGCGGTCATTGGGCAGTCGGTCATTTGATATGAAGATGATCAGTCGGTCATGAAGATGTTGCTTCCGCCATAATGACTCAAGTTCGGCCATAATGACTCTGCTTTGATCAAATGACTCTGATTCGGTATAATGACTCTGTTTCGATCAGATGACTCTCATAAAAACTGAATTCTAGAAGTATCTTCCCTTCCAGAGTCTTTCTTTTGGAGATCTCTTGGCTCTTCTTATATAGATATGGAATAAAGGGTCGATCTCAAATATGAGAACTGACATTGAATCGAAAGAAGCAAATCCGACTATCCCAATAGTCAATATTTTATGCTGCTTTTCCACGCATCCGAAGATGATCAAAATCGTGCCACATAACATGTCATGCATCGACCAATCGGGAAGCCAATCATTTCCGACCACTCATGCTGCATGACACCTTATAAGAAAGTGGTCGGGAAGTAATAACAAACATTTGGTTCCCAAAGGTAATGGCCTCGAACAGGAACCCCGGCATTGTATACGTGGATAGCACGACCGAGAACGTCCTTAAAATTATATTGTTCCTCTTCCCTCTTTTTTTTCTTTTTTCCCCCCTTATTTTGGTGAATGGCTTGAAAGTTTAAAAAGTTTAGCGAGAAAGCGTGCCACTTTTGCACTTATTTTGCGAGCAATCACGGGACACGTCGATGAGCACTACTTCTGGTCACGCACAACCATTGACCAGTAAATTGTCCTCCATGCAACTTGATAGCGCGTATCTCGCTGGTTTGGTATGTCCCGCATGCTGTCCCCTAGTAAAAACGCTGCCACGTAAGTTTCTTTCCTTGGATGCTAAATAATGGTGGATGGGGTTATGCAACTAATTAAAGCTAGGGCTGAGATCAGGCTACTAACCTATCTTTTGATTTTGAGGGTTCGGAACCAATGCGATGCAATGTAGAGTGCAATACTATCATAAATTATTATCATGTCATCCATCTTAAAGATGGATGGCTCTTATTCGTGGAATATTAGTGCAATGCATAATGTGTCAAAGTTATGAACGAGAGCTGCCTGTCTCTAATATAGATGATAAGGCGGCATCCGTTCCTTTGATTTGGGATGTTATATTGGCAGCCCCACACAAGATGGGCCAGCATCTCCTCCCATACGGCGGGGCTCAACTCACCAATCTTCCCCTCCTCTCCTCTCTTCTCTTTTAGCCACACGATCTATAGGAATATATTGATGACCATTGTCAAAGAGGTTGTGCCAGAGCAAACTCGATGAACTCTTTTTGCTTTATGGCTACGATACTTTCAGACAATGGGCCAACTCACGTCTCTTGGTAAGAGTCTGGAAGTCTCTCTCCTCCCGCAGCCCTTCAAGATGAAGGCTACGACAAGGGCTGAATATGGAGAGATTATTGGAATTGCCGGTATGTTTTCAAAAAGAGTTGCTGCTACCATCTCTACGTTGTATGTGGCAGCTAAACTCATATATATATATATATATATATATATATATATATATATATATATATATATATATATATATATATATATATATTCTTTATGGATATTTAATTAAAACATGAAGTTATAATTTTGCATAATCAAATAGGATTGAATTGGATTTTTGCAGGAATTTGGTCCATTGACCTATCCAGTCCGTATCCTTCTAGAATCCTGTCCTAATCTTAGCCTAGATTCTATTTGTGGGATGGTTAATCTACAGCATGGATATCTTTGTTTTCCTCCCACAGGATTTGGGTTGATGCGGGCCCTATCCAAATAAACCACCTATTCTATGATGAATCCAACAAGAAATCCAAATCTGCCGAACGAGCTTTAAATGATGTTGCCTTGAGCTTTAAACGACCCCAGGATTGGGGTTTCTAATCCTAATTTTCGGGAGTACCTATCCGTCTAGATTCATATCAGTTTAAAGTTTTTCCGTGGCGTGCGCGACATGAATACATCAATATAGCCCACAAAATGTTACTGATACACATAGACAATGAGGAGTATACGTATACCTAATCTTTGCTGTGAATGTCGTACTTAAGCCCAGAAATACAAGTTTATTTCAAATTTTCAACATAGTGTTTCCAATACATAGCTACTGAAGCAGAAATCGATAATAGTAGATTTCCCAAGAGAATGCATAGGATCATTCCAAGTGGGTGGTGGTAATATCATATTTTTTTGAATATGACCTGCGCCCCTTTCCCAGGCTTCATGGTGAGAGTATACAAGGGGTCATGCTTGTAGATGGGCGAGGTGACGAAGGTGAATTTCTGCAAGATGGTGGCAAGAACCAGCCTGATCTCCAGGAGAGCAAAGTTCATCCCGAGGCACATCCTGGGGCCATGAGTGAAAGGCATGAAAGCCTTTGGGTGTTTGGATGACTTGGAGGCTCCCTCTGCAAAGCGACTTGGATCGAACTCGGCGGCATTGTCCCCCCATAACTCTTTATCATAGTGGATTGCTAGAATGGGTATCACAAAAGTTGTTCCACCTGGGATATCCACACCTTCAAGTCTGATATCTTCCTCTGCTTGTCTGGCTACGATGGGCGCTGGTGGATACATCCGGAGCGTTTCGTTGACTATCATGTTGACCTGCCAAATTATCCCAAAGCACTGCTGTGAGCCTAATTGCTTATCAAACACGTATCTCTCTCTCTCTCTCTCTCTCTCTCTCTCTCTCTCTCTCTATATATATATATATATATATATATATATATATATATATGTTCTTTTTTATACATTCAAAAGAGTACCCAATTTTTTTTTTTTTTGCCAAGACAGAGGAGCATCGCTGATATTAAAGATAAAGTAAACAAAGAGTACCCTAACTTCACTTACTTCTTTTTCTTGGTGCAAACTTCTCTCACTTATAAGTATCCGTTGGGACAATCGAATCCGCTCCCCCAATTCACGATCGAATCCCGACTATGTGTCGGCAATAGATGATGGACCGCTAAAAGAGTTATTGGTTTGACTACAACGTCTACACTATATTGAGTTTATTACCCCGACATATCATCGGCATCATGGAAGCTGACTGTCAATCAGCAAACTGGCTGATTGTCGGCAACTTTCGACTGTCTTCCCAGACAATGATCTATCTCAACGGCTCGATCAATGAAATAGTCGATGGCTAGTCGATATTTCAGAATCACCGACTGGCGACCACTTAGTATATCGGAGTTACCGATAGATAGTCGGTACATTAAGATCACCGACACCCAGTAGATATCAGAATTTACAATTATGACGCCACAACCGTAGATAACAACTCCATACCATGATTGTTAGTGGACATAAAGTATCCACTAACTCTATGATCATAGTTTGATAATAGGAGTTAACTACCCCTTCGTGCCACAACAAGCGAGACCTTACATATCTGATGGTTACACCCAAATTATTTATAAAAAGAAAGTAAGAGAATAGTGATGGTAAGAGGCTTTTACTGGGCTAATATTCTACCGAATTTTACATTAAATATACTGTTCACCACTTCCTACTAACTTAAGCATCGGAGGATCCCGTCGGACACAACTTCGATCAATGTTGACTTATTTTACAGGTCACTTTTCACCAGACTCAGACGCACTTGGAGATTTGCCGCAATAGTACCCATATTTTTCTATTGAGAGTGGATTTGCTCAAAAATCAGGCAGCTTGCCCGACCGTCTGAGCCGATACATTTTGCATGGATTGAGGCGTAGACTTTTAGCATGATGGGCTGGATCCGATTATAAATTTCAGCCCATCCTTTAAATGGGTTAGATTCATCTTTGCATCAGCTAGGCCCAACTTGGCCTTAAAAGAGATATTGGATTATAAGTTGAGCTAAGCTTATAATCATAAATGAATAATACTTTGTACACCACGTGCAGTGTAGTAAAATGGATGTGGAGTGCACTGTTCAATCATATTGGACTATATAGTGCCAGCGATAATGGAACAATATTTAATACTGCTCAACTTTTTTTTATCAGATTTTTGTTGATGAAAATATCTTTTCCCTCTATAAAATAACAAAAGAACAGTATTATGACTTTCTAATATCATATAATGCAATAGTAAGTCATAATAACCAACAAAAAATCATATAAAGATAGAGAAAGTCATATATATTATTCAGGATGTCATATATATTAACAAAAAGTCATATAAGATATCAAAAAGTTATATATATTATTCAGGATGTCATATATATTCATAGAAAGTCATATATATTGTTTAAGATATCATATATATTTATAGGAAGTCATATAAGGTATCAGTAATATAAGGTATCAGGAAGCTATATATGTTGTTCAAGATGTCATACAAAAATACAAAAAATCGTATATAACGTTTAAGATGTTATATATATTTACAGAAAGTCGTATAAAGCATCAAAAAATCATATATATTGTTCAGAATATCATATACAGATAAAGAAAGTTATACATATTATTTAGAATACTATATATATATTTACAGAAAGTCATATATATTATTCAGGATGTCATATATATTGATAAAAAGTCATATATATTATTCAGGATGTTATATATATTCATAGAAAATCATATAAGATATTAAAAAACTATATATATTATTCAGAATATCATATAAAAATACAGAAAGTCATATATAATATTCAAAATATCATATATATTCATAAAAAATTATATATATTATTCAGAATGTCATATATATTAATAAAAAATTATATGAGATATCAGAAAATCATATATATTGCTTAGAAAGTCATCATATACTCACAGAAAGTCATAATAATCACAGGATATTATATAAAGACACGGGAAGTCATATATATTGTTCAAAATATCATATATACTCACAGGAGGTTATATAAGGTATCAAAAAGCAGAACAAATAGAAAAGATATTTTTATTAGTAAAAATTTGAAGACAAAAAAAAAAAAATTGAGCGGCATTAAATACTGTTCCATTATTACTTGTGCTACATAGTTCAATGTAATTGGATGGTGCATTCCACGTCAATTTTGCTATACTGCATATGGTGCACAAAGAATTACTCTTCACAAATACCTAAGATTTTCTTTTGAGTGGGCCGAACGAAATCTAATTCAGAGGAAAAAAAAATCTGCTTAAAATCCTGGTGGTTGTACTGGCTCAACCTATGAATTCTATAGGATTTGGGCCTAATCATCTAAATAGGCCTTAAAAGAGATGAGAATTTGTCAGGGGCCTAACTCTTTTTTCTTTCCTTCCAAAATGTTCCTTCTAAATAAACATGTTTTCTTCTCTAATTACAGAAAAATCATTATATATTATTGCTTTATTCGGTGAAAGGGTAAAGAATCCAGCCTTCTAATTCAAAATATGACAATGGGTGAGGTAATGCAAGAGAAACTAATATAGTTAAAAAACTTTAATATATAGTAGTATAACCAGTATTTATTTGAGAGGAGAAATTATATCCTACCCATGCACCACTTCAATGATGCACCGTAGGAACAAATTGTGATGAGCTGAATAGGGTGGCAATCCAAGATGGGTGCATGACGAATGAGATCCATTGGAATCGAGACACATAATTGGTATGATGCATCGTGATATGGTATATATGGTGTAGGATATAATTCATTATTTGAAAGTCATTGGATGCCAGGAGACTTACCATTTTAAGTCGACCTAGAATTTCGAACGAGGGTTGATTCCCTTTGAGCACTTCATCAATTTCCTCTCGTGCTTTGTCTTGCCATTCAGTATGTGTACCCAAGAGTATGAAAGCCCAGGACAACGCAATGGATATGGTCTCATAACCAGCAGTAGAGAAGACCTTGCATTCATCCTCAATCTGCTTTTGAGTCAGGGTTGACGAGAGTAAAAACCCAAGAAAGTCATTTTCCTGCTCATCTTTGCTCGAATAGCGGCTCTTGATCAGCTCTTTGATTAATTTGTCTGCCTCTTTTCTCAACCAAACGCACTTGGAAGTTAAGGGATTAGGGATAAACCTGTGTTCATAAACCATTAAAAAATTAGTACTCTGGATCTCTCTGTTCTTCTACAATAGATAAAGCTCTTATCTATGCTCCGCATCATTCAAGTTATCTCATACTTTTCATGCATCACTGAATTTTTTCTTTCCATTTCTACATTTTTGTCAGGAGTTTGAAGAAGGAAAGTTTCAGGTTTCAGACGAGATCTCACTTCCAAGCCAAAAGACTGCCCCTAAAACAAGAGAACATACAAACATTGGTGGACTTGCTCAAATCATCTTTCTGAATTAGCACACGACCACTATAATGATGTGAAGCACTCTTTGTTACATACATAGATATGTACAGACACATGGTTTTACACCCACACCCACACACATGTACATCAAATCCCAACAAATATACTTCATTATATTTTACTTGATATGTGGGATGGCTGATAAGAGAATTTTCTTTTTGCAGATTCTGAGGGGCTAATCCCCATCTTTACCCTCTATATCTGTCCCATCCCTCGAGCTTTCTCCCCAACAGGAATCAAACCCCTGCCCCCTTGCTCAAGTGGCAAGGAGAGATACCATCTGAGCAAGCGATCTATGGTTTAACAAGAGAAATAACTGATGGATAAAACGTATTTTTTAATCATAGAGATGTTACATATAAGCAATCTCTCAAAAGAATACAAGATACTCATGCATATATAGATGTTAATTAGTATGCAAATTTGTGCAGAAGGCGCATGATCTCAATATATGTTGTTACCTTGAACCGGGGATATAAGCAACCCTCAATACTTTAGAGGTCACATCTTGTAGTTTCATCTGCAAATGGCCTACTCGCTTGCCTAACTCAGCACTCTTTCCAAATATAATAATGGCAGCAATATTTTGTGCGAGTTCTTCAAATTCATGCTGCACGTCAACTTCCCAATCATTTAGTTTGATGAATTTGGACCACCTGTCTACCATCTTGGTTGTTGCTTTTGCAATAATCTGTGACATATCCTGGATGATATCGTTGTAAAAATGAGCTAGACAAATAAGATTTGTATTCTGCAAGGACTAAAAAGAAATACAAGAGCTAGATTTTATGGAAGATGATGAACATTCATTAAGATGATTACAATGGCTAGCGCACATAAATCAGAGGGAATATCCACCTTTTTTATCATAATCTACGCATGTCGAAACATATATAGATTGAATATTTGTAGATTTTAATGCTTCGGTCATAGCAAAACATAGCATCATATCATATTTAGCGTTTAATTTTGCACCCACTTGATGTGTAGATTACAAATCACTAAAATATATGATTTTGAAATTCTAAGCATTTTCAATGATATAAATCATGATCAAGAGTATGGACCTATGCTCCATTGTTAATTTTGGACTCAAGAGGAATGGATATCCTATCCTCTCAAAAGGAGTTAAGTTTATAACATAACATAACATAATATATTATATATACATATACATATACATATATATATATAGTTATTTATTTATTTATTTATGTGTGTGTGTGTGTGTGTATATATATATATATATATCCGTGTGTGTGTGTGTGTGTGTGTGTAAAATATATTTTTTACGTATGTATTTGTGTCTATAATCATGCTTCAATATGTCTAAATTGAAGGGTAGGTGGATGGATAAAATTTATAAAGTTAAGAATAATATATAGTTTTTAATCTCACCTTGAGGGCTTCCATGTTAAAAAGCGGATTAAGAAGTCTTCTCTTGTTGGCCCATTCATCACCTTCGCTCAAGGGTAAACTTTGACCTAGTGCCCGATGGAGTGCAGGGTTTGCTGTTATGAAGTAGTGGTATGGATCATTAAACATTCTTTTGATAAGCTCAGGATCTGTGACCACTAGAAAAGGGGAAGGGCCAATCCACAATAAGAAGTTCTTTCCTGCAACGTAAAAATTAATTCCGACATGTCATGAAACCATGTATTACTATTTAATAAAATATATGCCGTATCGGACAGTAACAATATAGATGTATAATAGGTGAAATTATTGGTTGAATCAGGTCTTTTGGTTCAAACCAGTCCCAGCATGAAGCAATGTGCCAGCCCTTTTTCATCCATGTATGTGTGTCACTTCGTGGTTGGACTGAGAGCTGGTGGACCTGGTTCAAACAATAACTTCTAGCATAATAAGAGTTTGGTTTGAATTCTCTTACTTACATTAGTTGTAATGGTGACCGTTATAGAGGGGACATGAGATCCAAGGGCTCCCAGCTACCCAGCATAATAAGAGTTTGGTTTGAATAGAGAGATGGACGTGAACATGTTTAACGTCCATCTTTTGCCCTGTCACCCTATGGAAGCTCGGCTCTTATCGAGATCATAAGTTCCACAACATCAAATAATATATATTCTTAGTTTATTATATAAACTAATATAACATCATTATATAATAATATTGTACAATAGACTAATATTGTTATATAATATTCTTTATACGGTTCTTTATCAAAAAATTATGTATCGTTAGACGTCCGTATTCTTACCAAGATCAGAAGCTCCCCCGGGCCATGTGTCACGTAAGTCAACCAACTCCCAATTAATTGGTGGACTTGCACTACTGGCATATAATTTTAGTTTAGAACTAGTTAACCTCAGTATTTAAGATAAATTAGAATATTAATTTAGTTCATATAAGATGCTGAAGTTGTTTCTGTTGTTTAAGGTATGAACATCCATTTCTAGAAAATATATTGAAAGTAAAATATAAAGAAACTATACATTGTAAAATTATTGGATGCTTGATTATAGATCAAAATCCAAAATAAAATTTGACAACAAAAATCTAAGGCTTAATAATGCATTATGCCACTCTAATAGATCATTGCTGAAATAATTATTGACAGTTATAATGGTTATCAAGGCCGTGATTTATCTGAGAAAATAACCTTGCCCTTTTAATTTAAATAATCTATTGTAGTGGCTAATATAAAACCATATCATAATGAAAAATAACATGCAGTAAGAGGTCATGGTGCTATTTTTCTCTTCACTTTTCATTGGGTAAAAAAAACTTATGTTTTGGAACCTTGCTCCTAATTTTATGTTATTTATTTATTTATAATTTTATCAAAAAATTATAAATAGAATAAATAAATAAATAAGATAAAAATATCCACACTTTTAGATTGTGATCTTCCTTGGATTGTAATTGGATTTGATCGATATACACATGCCAACAAACTTATCCAAAGATATGCTTTCCCTGATTGATAATCTATATCAAGACTCCCTTCCATCAAATTGCTGAAAAAGACCCGATGACTTTCCCTGGTCTTTCTTATAAAGATTTCTGAAGTATGTTTTACATATTTAACATAAATTAAAAAGAAGAAGAAAAAAAAAAAGGACCACCAAGCGCATGATGCTCTCACAAATATGATATCTAGGGAGGGCCAAATATAGCCTCATGTGCTATACAATTATATCCTTGTATATGGAGGCTACTTTCATATTTCGAACTCATAATCTTCATGTCATAATAGAATAATCTTATTCAATTTTTGATATCAATAAATCTAAGAAATCTCAATTTGATAACCAATACAACTCGGTTGACGAATTACTCACCATATTTTATGCTCCAAAAGGGAACGTAGGGGAAGATGCGTTCAGCCATGTAGTGGTGGGATTTGTTCTCACTCGGCGGTGGCAGAGGTGGTGAACGTTTAACCTGGCGATGGATTTGGGCTATCTCCCTGAGGTTCCCAAACAGGGGCTTGTACCCGGGGCCTCTGATTCCCTGGTCGAGGAAATGCTTTTGGATCCTTAGAGGATTCCACCAGACCACCAAGAGAGCCCTGGAGAGCATCCATAACATTAAAATACCCGAGGAAAGATAGACCAGGTTAACCAAATCCATTCTTAAACTCCTAAACTGGTTCCGGGTAGCAAGCCATGTCCATGGAAAACCCATATTTATAGGAATTCCATGCAAGTGTTCATTCCCATTTAACCCCACTCATAAGCTATCATTTCATGACATGTGATATTTTTGCACCATTTTTTTTTAAAAAAATCTGAGCCGATGGTCCAATGCTAACTCCCAACTCCCTCACTTGGAAAGCCCACATACAGTTGGCAATTTATGATCTGATCCAACAATCTGTCCCATCAATAATCTATTTTAAGTATGTTTGAATTTAATATAAATAAATCTGTGTCATAAATGAGCCAATGCATTAAGATAGCTTCATTAAATGATCTCCAACTATTTCTAGGCTTTTTTTTTAAGAAAAGTTTTAACCAAGTAACACTGCATAGAATTAGAAATTAATTCGTGAATTTATTAATTAGATGAATGAACATGAATTCCTTTTAGGCACCGATCAGCAAAGTCTCTATTTATTTTTTTTTCCTTTGGGGAGTTTCATTGGATTTTTTTTTTTTTTTTTGGTAAAGGAGTTTCATTAGAAATGCTGATATTCTCATTCGCTAATGCATGAATGGGCGCCGCAATATCTTCCACCAAATGGTCAGTTTGGTTCCCTCGTAAAGCTTGAAGTATGATACCAGTTAGGTTTGCTGGATTGCACTCGGGGCTATCAATCGCTGGACCAAGGAATTTTAAAAGAAATTAGATTCTCTACGATGTAATTTTTGTACCATAGAATATAATACCATTGTAGATAGCCACCACATCATCCATTTCGGACATAAATGATTTATTTTTATCGTCATAATATACCGTGTGTCACATTAATGATGTCTCTTCATATTTCAAAAATAAATAAGAATTGTCCATCTTTAAGATGGATGATTTGGCGGCCATCCGTGATAGTATTGTGTTGTATGGAATAAAAAGTTGTATCACAAAGGATCTAAATCTTTTTGAAAATTTTATTAATTGACAATGGATATGGTTTGCTATCATCATGGACTATTCTAACACCAATGATGGGAGCCAAACAAAATACTAAAGTATTAGCTAAAGATTTTCCCCACTTTTTCCTCTCACAAAAAAAGCTTAATTATTTTAGAAACTCTAAATATTTTGAAAATTTTTATTTTTATCATAAATTTTAATTCATTACAATCAGATTTTTTAATTTTCAAAATATTACAATTTTTTTATAGTTATTTTTATATAATTGCTATGATGGAATTAGTCATGTGCTACCATGTGATGCTAGAAGAATATATAGCAAGAAAGTTGTTGGCGTACATTAAACTATTTTTCACTATTTTTATCCATCCTTCGACCATAGTTTATAGTTCTTTTATTTTTCATTCATTTCACTCCTTCCCATCTGACGACTATAAATCAGTGAGCCCTTATTCTTCCCTTAGTCAACGGGCAATAAATATCGTTTGGATACAAAATGCATGTCTTATGGGATGTTAAATGGCATGATGGAGCAGCTGCATAACGATAAAATTATAAGATTATTTTATAGGATACCTATTTCGAATGATGCTCAAAAAAGGAGGATATTGTTTGAAGGTTATCAGCTTGAAAGTAATCATCCTAGCTAGCTGCCATCCCTTTAACTAAAAACGAAAATCATATAAGGCGGGCACTATGAAAAAGAATATGGGTAGGCTTCATGGTTTATCACATTTCTTCAAATATCAATTTTAAAAAATAAATCTAAAAATTAAATATTTTTTATTAAAAATATATGATTAAACAATGTGGTATTCTTTTTTTTTCTCATTTTTATTATATATTTTTTCATCAATACATATTATAAGGCCAAATGATATATACTAAATAAATTAATTATCAAACAAGTTAATACACACCTATAAATAAATCGATATATAATTTTTAAAATATAAAATTTACTTATACATAATATATCGTCAAATGATACCTAACAAATTAGTCATCTAGCAATCTAATATACACCTTCAAGTAAATTGATACATAGTTTGCATAACATCATATTCACCAATATACACCACATGATCTACTGATACACACTCGTCAACTTCCTAATGTATGTTAGAAACTTCTTTGATACATATCCAGTCATAAACTAATACATATCTTCAAGTAAAGGTATATTCTAAAAATTATGTATCAGTTTATTTAGATATGTGTATTGAATCATCGCTAGATGTGTATCAAAGAAGCTTGCTATATATATCAAAAAATCGATGAATATATATCCCCATACTATATAGTGTGTACTAATGAACATAATATTTTAGAAAATTATGTATCAATTTGTTGGAAGGGATGTATTGGATTATTAAATGACTAATTTACAAGTATATACCGTTTGGCCATATACTGTGTTACAGTGAACTCTATGTTTTGAAAATTATATATCGATTTATCTAGATGTGTATTTAGATCATTGCTAGGTATGTATCACAGAAGCTTATCATATGTATCAAGAAGTCGATGAATGTGTATCACCATATCATATAGTATATATTAGTGAACATAATATTATGGAAGTTATGTATCAACTTACTTGGAGGTATATATTGGATTGCTACGTGAATAATTTATAAAGTATGCATCACCTAGCCATTTAACATATATTCGTAAACTTCATATTCTATAAATATGTATCAATTTATCTATAGGTATATTGACTTACTTGATGATCAATTTGTCTGGTGTGTATCACTTGGTCATATGATATATATCGATAAAAAATATATTATGAAAATAGGAAAGAAAGAGAATATCGTATTTTTATTTTTAAAGATGAGAACGATGAATCTGTTAGCAGGAGAAATTTTTAATTTTTAAATTCTTTTAAAGATGTATTAAGAGGAATGTGGTGAAATAGAATATACATCCTTATTTTTTTCTCCGGTTCCCGTCTCATTTGATTTTTGTTCTTTAACCAAAGGGAAAAGGTGTCCCTTTCTCCTGCTTTCCTGACCCCCCTACATTTTTATATATTGGGCAACCCTTCCAATGCCCGATCACTCTCTCTGACCAAAAATGGAGAGAGAGATGCTCTATCACAATCACAATTACGGCAGCGCAGCGAAGGCAGCGCACTTGAAGAAGTGGTCTCAAGAGTTGGTGAGGTCGTTGGGCAAGGTTTAAATAACGGCTGTTATAATATTATAATCGTCGTTGCAGCAGTTCTAAGACTCCCTAACCATACAACACAATGCAATATATTATAATGGATAAAAAATAACTGTTCTGTAAGGGGGAAAAAAGAATTTGCTATTGTAACAGGTTGTTTTTATTATAAGTCCATCGTGTTCAAATAGCAATTATTTTTTTTGTTTGTACAATTTCTCTAAATAAAGCATTATTTTTGTCTGTTAGTTTTCTTTCAAAATTATTTAAACAGTCTAAAAAATATAATATTTTTATTAAATTTTAATTAAATGAGTGGCTATATGGAAAGCAATGTTATTTTTTTGATACTGTTTCCTATTTTATACTTAAAAGTTAGAATTGCTGCCATGATAATAATTATTTTAATGTTAAAATTTGAAAGGACAGATTATAGAGCAAATAATTTTTACTATAGAGGTTAGTGTTAATTCAACTTACAGATTTGATGTCATGCACGGGAGTTTGTTTCATTAGTATATTATCAAATTAAAATTTAGGATGTATCTTTCGCACAAAAGAATGGTTGATATTCTTTCGCAACTTCAACGGTTGAACCATACTCCATGCAAATTTCAAAATATTACGAACTTCTATGTTTATTCTTCCATCAGATTTCAAAGCGCTCAGTGGACAATCAATCCAACATTGAATTCGAACAAATGAAGGATTGTATAATCCGTTCCTGAACCTTAAATACTTTTTTTGCACACTAAACAAATGCCACCATTTTCTAACCTGTATAGACTTCTCCTTTTCTTTCTTTTTTTTTCTTCCTTCTTTTTTTTTCCCCCCGAGACAGAACCTATATAAGTTTTTGACTATTTACTAATTAAGCTGTTTGTTTATTAAACTTTTGTCTCAAAAAAATATTATTTATTCAACAACAAGCATTGCCTTAAATTATTAAAGTATTTATTTGTTGCAAAGTCAAATTCCTGTTAATGATGCTACTGGTCAAACTGTAGGCAGTCAGAAGAGTGAAAACTAGATAACAATTTAAAAAAAAAAAAAAACAAAGAAAGAAAGAAAAGAAAACTCAGAGCCAGATAAGAAAGCGAACCAAACATGTCCAGCAATAAATTATTGATAGGGACCAAAGCACCACATCTTCTCATTGATCACTCAACAATGACCAAAGGCGAACACCAAGGCGCATCTATCGCCTAATAACCCATCAACAACTTAATTGATGCAACAAAAACTTTCATGAACCATTAACAATCTGGAAGCGCAGCAGGCTCACCAAAAACTATATATATACAGAGAGAGAGAGAGAGAGAGAGAGAGAGAGAGAGAGCCAGCCACCACACCATTCTAATTGCCTCCATAAATGTCACACTGTGCTCTGGTGGTGCATCTCCATCGAAGTCCAGCTACAATCATGTTTTGAGTAAAAAATAGGAAAAATAAAGCATCGATATAGTTGGGTTGAACCAAAAAGAATACCCACCACCCATCCAGCTCACAAACAACAGAGTACAAAATCCCAAACAATGCATTAACCAACATAAGTGACTATACCATTAAATTCTAAAAAACTAATAACATTGTCAACATAAAACAGTTATAAGTCCATGGATCATTTCATCAAGCCATGACTGATCCAAAGGAGATGAACTGAAGCATGAGATTATTCATTCACTAAGATCTTTCTATGATTCAGATACCAAAGAAAAGGATTCACCAATTGCAACGTAGTTCTGCTAACATACTCCTCTGCAGGCCACAAGTGTTTTCGACAGAGAAAAAAGTGTCCGCTGACCATCCTTTTCCCCTTTAAAATCGAGACGAAGCACAAAATTTTTCACCGACACCACGGATACAGAACTCCACGGAGAAAAACAAAAAAAAAAAGTTCGTCAAATTGGAAAAATTTTCCCCAGGCTCGAATGGATCCAATTGTCAAATCATCAAAATGGATCAAAGAACTTCACCAGACGCATCAAATACTATAAAATCTCCGGCCAACTCATCTCCAAAACTTTTTCTCCGCTCCAAGAACTTTCATAGCATCATCAACGGCCTCCGCTTTAATAAGGAAATAAATAAATGGGAACCGGTGCAAGTAAATGGCTTGCTGAAAGTAGACAGGGTCTAGGTGCGGTCCATCAAATCCCATAGTAGAAAGGTGGTGCACTGTGAGAGCCATCAACGAGGACCAATACATAAAAGAAAGATGAACCCAATCATAGCAAACATCTCGTATGTGCATAGTGACTTTTGATAGAAGGATTTTTGCATGGTCAATATTGTAGCCAATCCCCTGCTGCCCCTGTTGGGGGGATACCAACCGACCCCACTCACACCGACTCATCGTCGGGCTTACATGATCGGTGTCCGACTCTGCCGACCGACCAACGGCCGTCGATCGACCAACGGCTGCCGACCGATCGAGGATGCATCGGTCGGGCGGACCTTCTTCTCTCTCTCGATCGGCTGCACTATGGGGTTCGACGTCTGACTTTGGCAACGCGCCCGACTGACTGTCGGAGGGGTCTGAGTTTCCACCCAACGTCTCTCAACCAGCCGCCGACCTATAGTCGGTCGGTTCCCTCAGATGCCGTACGGCTGCCAGAAACTGTCAGCCCTGACAACGGCATGCGGCACTGCCGCCTAGGGGCATTATCCCACCTAAAGCATGGGTCAACCCTAGCGATTTGACAGCCTCACGATAATTTGACAACCTCACGACGATTTGACACCCTCTCGATGACTTTGACAGTCCTCAGTGAGTTGACAATTCTTCAATTATCCGCGCCATTAATGACGGCGCCGTACCATGCTCCACTATATATATCGGGAAAGGCAACAGTGCTAGAGGTCGATTCGAAACCCCTGAATTCCCTCCTCTCTAGCTCCCTCTCTCTCCCTCTCTCGTTGAGCTCCTTGTTTTCTTTTCACTGTTGCCTAGTCTCCTCTCTGACTTGACCGTCGGAGGGTCCCCGCCAGAGCCACCTCCGGTCAGCGTGGACTTTCTTTTGCAGGCGCACGTTCCCGACGACCAGGCGACGAGGGGATTGGCCGCAATAGATTGGCGAGCCAGGTAGGGGGGGCGCAGTGACAAGTTAGTGCTTCATTGACAGCACCAGGGATTGCGACCTCCACGGAACTTAAAACATCTTCCAAGATGACAAAGACAAGAGCTCAGCGATCGAGGGTCACTGGATCGGTGAGGCACTCTTCCCGCCGGGAAGAGGCCTCTCCTCCACCCTCCATGGCGGAATCTAGCTCTTCGCATCCCGCGGTGACCACGGAGGCGCAGATCGCAGCGATCGTGCGGCAGATGACTGTGCTGACGGATGCGGTCAAAAATCTTCAGCAACAACCGGTCCGACTGTCGCCTTCACCGGCTGGGCAACCGGCAGCACGTCCGATGCCCTCCAGGAGCAGCCGCCGACGTCCGCATCAGTCTCCATCGCCTCCGCAGGAGCGCCTGCCACAGTGCTCCTACCGAGAGGAGGAGGGACGGCTGCGACACGACACCCATCGGTCTCGACGGCCTTCTCCTTCCCAACTGGAACAAGCAAGGAAGGAGAAGCGACCGTGAACACCGTCCGCCTCTCTCTCGGACTCTTCCAGAGACTCCACTCCTGGAGTCTCCCAGCACCGACGGATCGACGACTACGAATGCAGGTTCGAGGAAATCGACCATCGGCTTGCCCAGCTGCAGGTGGACGGGCAGAAGTCTTCAAATGACGTCGACTTCCAGACCGTCCAACCTCTCTCCCGACTCATCCTCGATGAACCGATCTCCAGTCGGTTCAAGATGCCGCACGTGGAGCCTTACGACGGCTCTATCGACCCAATCGACCACCTGGAGAGCTACAAAGCTCTCATGACGATTCAAGGGGCAACGACGCTCTCCTTTGCATCGACTTCCCCGTCACGCTCCGCAAAGCTGCCAGGGCCTGGTACTCCGATCTTCGATCGGAAAGTATCCACTCTTTTGGGCAGTTCGAGCACTCATTCGTGGTCCACTTCAGCACTAGTTGGAAGCCGCTATGAACTTCGGACAGCCTTTTCTCCCTCAAGCAGGGAGAAAATGAGACGCTCTGACACTTCGTAACGCGATTCAATGCGGCCACGCTTGAGGTTCGAGACCTCAACGAAGATATGGCCATCTCGGCCATGAAGCGCGGGCTGAGGGCGTCCCGATTCACCTACAGCCTGGACAAGACCCTCCCTCGGACGTATGCCAAACTATTGGAGCGCGCGTACAAGTACATGCACGCGGATGAAGAAGCCTCCGACCGGCGCTTGGCCGAGCCCAAAGGCCCGAAGGAGAAGCGAAGGAAGGGTCGGGACCCTGCCGTGCCCAATAGGCCCCCGACCGATGTCGGGTCTCACCCCCACAGCGGAACCAAAGGTCGCCCCGACGGTGGAGCCCAAGGCCGACACACCCCAGGTACGACTCCTACACTCCTCTCTCTGCTCCTCATGCGCAGATTTTGATGGAGATCAAAGGGGAAGAGTACCTGCGACGACCTCTGCCTCTGAAGGCAAAGGGCCTCGACTGACGGAAGTACTGCCGATTCCACTGGGGCCACGGCCACAATACCGAGCAGTGCATCCAGCTCAAGGATGAGATCGAAGCTCTCATCTGCCGGAGATATCTCGATAAATTCCGGAGGAATCCGCCGACTCAACCCGTTGCCGACCGACGACCCCAGCCGACTGAAGAAGCGACGACTAATCAGCCTACGGTCGGGGTCATCAATATGATTTTCAAACGACTGGGCCCGGGGACGTCTGCTGGACGGGAGCCGACAAAGAAGCCGTGCCCGGACGACGCAATTACTTTTACAGAAGAAGATGTTCGGGGCATCCAGACTCCCCACGACGATGCTGTTGTTGTCTCGGCAACAATAGCGAACTATGATGTAAAAAGAATTTTTGTGGATAATAGAAGTTTAACGAACGTTTTGTTTTACTTGATCTTCTTCCGGATGCGACTATCGACCGACCGACTCAGGAGGGTCTCTACACCCTTGATAGGCT